>NC_056731.1:1317915724-1318085724 GCF_019279795.1 Protopterus annectens | reverse complement strand
ATATATATATATATATATATATATATATATATATATATATATATATATATATATATATATATATATATATATATATATACACATACATATAAGATCTCTCTCTCTCTCTCTCTCTATATATATATATATATATATATATATATATATATATATATATATATATATATATAGATGGTTAGATGCCATTTGGTTGAAAGTACAAAAATGTCAAAACCACAATGCATTGAATCCTATTTTATGCAGGGAGTTAAGCCCCCCTGCACCATCCTCACCCTCTGCTAATTATATATACATCTCCAGAATTATTACAACTGTGAGAAAAGGGTAAATTCTATTTTTAACATAATATAATCTTATAATGGAGCATAAATACAAATCTACTTTAGCCAAATAAAATAACATTACCAAACGTCTGCTTGTCCTTGTCTTAACACATCTGATAAATAAACTTTGCAGATAAAATTACAAAACAGGCAACTGCACCCTCCTTGATCCCTTTATCACAAACATCTCAAGTACCCAGTTTCATATATCTAATTTCTCTCCAGTTTTAAGTAATCATATCCCACTAGCTGCTGCAATTATACACCTCATCAAAACCCTCTAATTCCACACTGATCTTCACATTGGAAAAAAAGTTGCCTTAACTTCAAAACTAGACTGGTCACCGATTTTAGACTGCCATGTCACTATTAAAGCAGCTCCAACTATTTGAAAATTTCTGCAGATAATGTAATAAAATGTTTCCTTATAATAAAGTTCTTCAAATTGAAAAACTAGGGTCTATATCACATAGTGAAAGTCTTATAACTTTGAAAATGTAATGTTCGGACCATTATGTTCGAAGTTACAAAACTTTGACAATGGATAAAAAAAAAAAAGCAACGGAAAACAAAATAAATTTTTTAAGCAGGGGGAAAGCACCCCTGCACCCCCACAACCACCAATACTTAAATATACCAACTCTGAGATTGCACCCCATTGAACAAAATGGAATCCTCCGCTTATGGAGATTTCCATTCAAATGCTCAAGCCTTTACAAAGTCGAACTTATGGTCTCGACCATATGAGGTTCGAACTTGTAAATGTTCGACTATGTGATAGGAACCCGAATAACTATTTATCACAAAACAACCAAAGGAAGTTTTTAAATTGACTAACCAGTGGAAGGAGTCCAATCACTCCCAAAACAAGAAACAGATTCATGATCTTCTTGAACCCTACAAAAAGGCATCCACTGTCACAAACTGACATACCCCTAATCAGAAGAGACACATATTCAAAAACACTCTACAAATGCCTGAATATATGTAAGTCAAACCACTGGTCATTATTCTAAAAACAATTACTCTAAAATCAGTCAACAACAAGACTATTAACTATATGCCAGGAATCTGGATTTCTTCCAAAACATTTTTATCAAATCCCCAGAAGTGACCATTTGTTAACCATTTGAAATGTCAGGAACCACAAAACTGAATCCTGGAACATAGAAAATGAATGGCCAAAAAATGAGTTTACATATATCAAGTCTGAGATGGCCATTTCCCAAAATATTCCCCTTCCACCGAGGTATGGTGATCTTGTTGTTGGTATATATTAGTTTTGGTAAGGTATGGGGGATTGCCCCCCATATTTGAGGTTCCCCTGCAAAAAAGAAGCTTGAAGGAGAAGAAAGATGTTCCAGAGTCATACTTTTCCTGGATTCTCTATCTTTATTTCAGTGTGTCAGCACTCTGCATTTTGAGTGCAGGCATTTCAATATGAAGCTCACCATTCTGACATTAACTCCCACAAATAAACCTTCGAGTGCCATGAATTCATGTATTCTACTTTAGAGTCACAGAAATCAGAGAAACCAAATTTTCTTAAGACTAAGTTCCTTTAGATGCTTCTGCAATTCACTTCCGCCATGATTTATAAAGATGTGCAAAAAGCATATCCTATCAACTTTTACCACATTTCAACCTTTCTCTATGCCAGAATGAATGCCAAAACTCTGGAAGCAGGCCTTAGTTAATCCTCTTCCTAAAATACCTAAGACTTTCGCCCAAAAATCATTTCAGGCATGTCTATTCACTCCACACTAGGAAAAACATTATGAAAAATCTATTTTACAATCACCTTCTGTCCTACATTCAAATGCGTGCTATATTAATTCATTCACACCTGCCAACACTCAATTAATGAGGCACCAGATTCCTATATGCTGGTAGGCTGGAGCAAAATTGCATTGACTTCTGAGTCACAACTGAATTTAAATGTAAGCAAAATCTTTCAAATTAAACTGCTAATGCAGCTTTTTGCCTTACTCATTTAATTTAAATACATTTCTCACATTTAAGCTGTTTAATCATGACACTGAGTACCAAAAAATCTGTATTTGCATTAAGGTGCACTGTCAGTATAGTACTGACTGCAATCTGCTGTAGGGTTGAATGAAGCAAGGTAGCCCAGCACTGCAAGTATGGAACAGAATACAGCATGACTGACAATGAATGTCACTGTAAGTGTGAGCAAGCTAAGCAGACATTGGCACATGTTCTCATCAGGAAGAAGCAGTATAACTACCTTTTGACTATTAAACACATTCTTTTAAATATGGAGAAAGGGTATCTTACAGGCTTAATATTTATCGAGTGTACTAAGGCTTTTGATCTTATTGACCACACTCACTTAGATTCCCCTCGAGGCAGCTGGAGTAAACAGTGAGACTTGATACTAGTTCTATAGCTCATAGATATATCACAGGTGGAGACCTAGAAGTCAAAATTGTCACTTTAATCTCTTAACCCTCTGCCATATTAAAGGCAGTGTTATAAGTCTCTGAAGAATCAAAACTCTTCTAACTGTTTATTAATAAACTTGCAATAGATCTTCCACGTCCACCAAGTCTTAGTATGTTCAGATTATATGATCATTTACAGTTCCAATCTCCCATATTTCCAAAAAATGACTTAGAGAATAAGTAAAATGCAACAGGGTAACAAATTACGCAATAATAAATTACTACTGTATCTCCCTAAAACAAAAGACACAATCCTTGGTGCACATTAAAAACTTAGCACACTCCCACCAGGCAAAGAAAGTGTGACAAACAAATCTTTCAAATATTTTTATTTTATTTTATTTATGTATTTATTTATTTATTTACTTATTGACATTTGATAACCGGATTAGTCCAGCTGAGCCAGGGGCCCATTTTCAATAGAGACCCAAGGAGAAAAGCTCCAAAATTATTACAAATTGTTATAATAGCTGCAAAAAAAAAATAAATAAATAAAATAATATCAACCGATATCATAGTACAATTTAATCATGTCAGTACATAGAACAGGTCAAATAATTGACAGGTCTAGAGAATATGTTGTATGAAGTACATTCAAATGGAATAAACATTTGGATAGATACAAAAATGGATGTTATAATTTTTTTATATATAAATATATATGCTATGGAAGTGAGAGGAAAGGGAGAAAAAAGGCATATAAAACAAGTACAGGGAGGTAATGAGTTAATAGAGAAAAGCAGTTAAGTTGAAAAGAGAGAGGACTAGGTCAAGTGAGAGTTTGACATGGGCAGGACCATGTCTTTTGAAGAAAAAGTTTAAGTTCTTATTTTAAACAGGTACTGTTGATGAATGCTTCTTAAGTTGTGAGGGAGTGCGTTCCAAACATGGGCTACATAGTATTTGTATAGGGACTTTTCAATATTTTTATTGGGTTTGGATATGTCAAGGAGGTGTTTGCTGGCAATATGGAGGTGACGTTGGGGGTTGTAGTTGGAGACTAGATTGGAGATAGATGGGCAGGAGGGGTCATTCAGGATAGAGTGTGTAATGTGTAGTTAGAGTAGAAGTAGTTGTTTACAGAATTCCGGCCATTGGAGTGACTTAAGGGTGAGACAGCAGTGAGATTTATATGGGACATTGGTGGCAAATCTGGCTATTTTATTATATGTTTGCTCTAGTTTGCTGATAAGTGATGTTTGGGCATTAGTAAGGACAGGGTCGGTGCAAAGAAGGCAGGGTAGAAGAAGGATTTGGAAGAAGGTGTTAAAAATTTCTGGTTGCAATAGAGAAGTCTAAGTTTCTGGTGGGTAGTTTTTATACATTGTTGATATGAATACTGAATTTTAATTCACCATCAATAATTACTCCAACTAGTTTGGTATGGGGTTTAGGTTTAATGATGGTGTTATTTAGAGATGTGTTAGAGAAAGAGGGTTTGTGTTGTGTGAGTATTTTAGGGATGAAGAGAAGGAGTTTGGTTCTGTTAGGATTAAGTATTAGTTGGTTTTCAGAGAGATAGGTTTCAACAGGAAAGAGCTGAGTGATAGTTAGGACTTCAGGGATGTTGTGAGCAGAGGTGATAAGAGTGGAGTCATTGGCATTATTGTAGAAGTGTAGAGAGGTTAGTAGCAGAGTGAAGATTGTTAAGGTTGTATGAAATAGGAGGGGGCCCAAAATTGATCCTTGGTGAACTCCAGTATTTACAGGGAGGAATGGAGAGTGGACAATTTAGACTTATGACTGCATCGGAACTTATACTTCACTACTGATGAAACCAAGATAAATGTGCTTACATTTTAGGTGAGTAAAATTTCATATTTCCTTTCTCCTAAATATGACAGCAGCTGCTGAAGATATTTTACTTTGTTGCCTAGAAAACAGTCTGTCTGCCATTGCATGTACCTCAGATGGAATCCTTATCTCTTTACAATGCACCACAAGCAGAATTTGCCAACTCACTACTATTCCCCCTTGTTATGAACACCATCACGCTGTATTAAGCAAAATAGTTAACTCCTAGTTAAACAGTAACTCAGCTTCTTAGATCTTTTATATTTAAACTTCAAAACTTGGATTCCTTCCCCTTTATCACAGGATGTCTTGGAAACATAACGTATTCTTATGTCCCTTTTATCCAGTGAGGTCCCTCTTGTCCAGTGTGCTTGTATTACAAACACTTCCATAGTAGATTATACTGTAGTGATCAGAATTTCTCTGCTCTCTGTTCAAGTCTTCTGTCCAACTTCAGGTTTAAAACAACTGAATGCCTACTTGGAACTCTGTATATTTTTGTATTCTAGGTCTTATGATACAGGACTCCTGTCTCTGAAAAACACCAACCTTAAATTTATATGACTGATGTTATATGTGTTTAAGTTTATATGTATGTATATATATATATATATATATATATATATATATATATATATATATATATATATATACATGCATATATATATATATATATATATATATATATATATATATATATATATAGAGAGAGAGAGAGAGAGAGAAAGCCATTCACTCCATTAAATCAGCTGCTGAGTGATGGAGTGAATATCTATGAAATGCGGTCAGTTGTTCCATTCAGTGAAATTTTAACATTTCAAATGAATGGAACATTGGATGGTTTTGGGTAAAAGAAGTGTGGGTTTGGGAAAATAATGCCAGTACCTTTAGATATTCTGAAGGTTTTGGTATTAAGGAGTAGCAGAATCTGTGTGAGTATTGATGGAATAAAGCTGGGATACGTGAGGGCATAGCTAAAGTGTAGTGTGCGTGCGTGTGTGTGTGTGTGCGTGCATGTGTGCGTGTGTGCGTGTGTGTATATATCCAAGCTGTTTAGATTAGTGTCAGGGTTATGGAAAGTGCTGTTGGAAGGTAAGGTGCATGTTATGCTGTGGGTGTAGGGGCAGCATTAAGGCAGGGTTAGAATTAGTATTTGCAGTTATTAGTAAGGTGGAGCATGGGGCAATGACTATATTATAATACTGTGATTTTTGGTTCACCATTGTCATTTTTTTCAGGATACTGTGCTTTAGATATTTCAGTTTTAGCCCTTTGGCCATAGGCTTTTAAAAATTAAGTTGTGTAATTCAGTCTTGTATAAGGAATCCAACAAAATGATACTGTCAGTAAAAGTCTAGTATATTACTAATGGATGTTCATAACCTGTTAATATTTTTCCTCCGTATTATATATATGGTTTGGATTTTCTGTATTTGTAAATCTAGTATAAGAGACTCCTCTTCCAATACCAAAACAAGTTTTGCCTGTCCTGATTTTTGTGCAAAAGTTGTAGCTATCCAGTTCCACATGTACCATATTATTTTTTCCAATTGAATGTCATGTGGTAAAGGGGCCCTTCTAATTTATCGTATTAAATTAGCAGCAAGTATACCCCATAAGAACATGTGCTGTGAACATGAAATTTCTTCTGCTATTACAAAACTTATTAAAAAATAGATATTTCGGTATAACAGAGTTGTTCCACGATATTTGCATAATTACCTGTGCATTCTACCAGAGTGTTGAATGACCCAGAAGTCACTCAAGAGATATATCTGTGTTCTGATGAAGAATCACAGCACCTCAAACAGTTGGAGGTATCATTTCTGAAGACTTTAAAAATTATACTGAGTTGTTAAAATTCTCTATTCCAAAGTTTACATGCATAAATCCACCACTGTGACGATTGTGCTCTGAAATGTGAAAATGAGTGGAATTAGATGTGTTGGGAATTTTATTGCCAAATCCGTCCATTATTTCTGTGGATATTTCCAGAAAGTTTTGCTTAGATGACTTCTCAACTGACCCACATGTATGTACAATGGTGGTAAGCAATTTACATTAAAGTGGACCTGATGTTGTATTAGGGAAACAAAGTAAGAACAACATCTGGGAAGTTGTTACAGGATGAAGTATACATTGTCTGATACCATGTTATTAAGAAATGCTTTTCTAGTTGAACTTGCAGGCATTATGCTTTTGATATGCTACACATCTGCATTAGATACTGAAATGTCAGTCTTGTGGAACCCTTCAAAGGTTTTACCTATAGCTTAATAATTTGCTGTACCATGATTAATAATTTTACAGTCATCTTTATTCAGAAAGACTTACATTGATATTGCAGTAAATATAATAAATGTACTATACTCAAATGTTGTAGTTGTCATAATCACTTCCTAGAACCTAGTATTAATCGAAACTATACATAGCAATGTTTATTTATAAGGGTGTTGCAGGCAAAACTTCACATGTCTAATCCAATGTTATCCAACTTCAGTCATGATTGTCATCATCACTGGTAATCCCTTTTTTCCATCTTAACATGAGGTTGATATGTCACATCAGCATTGGTCAGTGTGACCAAATCATGCATGGACACTCTTTACAGTGTCTATGCAACTCCAGCATTAGGTGTACGTGAGTGAGGTTCATCTTGGTACAAAATATTTGTTGCATATAGTTTCTTTACTGCCAAGTACGTATGTTATAGCCAGAACATCACTAGCCTCAGAAAGGGCTTTCTTGGAGTATGTTCCCCATCCAGAAAATGTATACCACCTTAAAAATGGTAAATTTAATTGATTCAGGTTCATAATTTTGCTAGTGACAGTCTCCCACAAACCAGAGAAAATGCCTTTAGCCTCACATAAATATCCTAAAAATCAAAAGAACACTTTGAGCTTTCCCACATAAAAAAGGATATGCATTTACTAATCTTCTGGGTATGTAATCATTTCTGCTTTTGCTATAAGTTGTATTTTGACTGGATAGTTGTGTTGTCATGCTTGGTTACCATATATTGATCTGCATTGTGCATTATTGCTCCCTTTTTGTTTAAGCTGCCCATTGTACAATACTGTGATAGTTCATACAGGCAGTTGTCCCTTTTCTGAAATTCCCCTTCCAAATGAACAAAACCAATTGCTTTTACTACTGATTACGGCATTTGTTTGAGCTTTCAGCATTTATTCTGTTGTTATGTTGAGCATGTTAGCACACAGCTGCTATTAGTTACTTTTAGCTACACCCTTAGCAGTAGTGTGTTGTTACTCATGCTGTTGTTCTTACTGTTCTTGCTGTGCTTGCTTTGTTACTGTATCATGGTTATTTTTGTTGCTCTTGCCCTTCTTGTTGCTTAAACTTCTTTCAGGTTTTGCGCTTTACTACTGCTAAACTACATTGGTCATAGTGACCTCAATCACTTAAGATCTTTTGTAGCTATTGACTAATCCACAAACTATATATATATATATATATATATATATATATATACACACACACACACACACACACACACACACACACACACACACACACACACACACACACGCACGCATAGCACACACACACACACACACACACATATATATATTTATGTATATATGTGTGTGTGTACATATATATATATATATATATATATATATATATATATATATATATATATACACACACACATATATATATATATATATATATATATATATATATATATATATATATATATAGTGGCTCTTACCCTTTTATAAGACACAGACTTACTTGTCAGAAATGGAAGATAAACTAACTTTCATCCCTAATATTGTCAGCCTCAGAGTACTTGGTAGATCGTCTTAGGCTTTGTAAGAACTGCCAAATGCTCAAAGTCTATGAGGTCTTACTTCACATACATAATGCAGTCTGTGAGAGGTGTAAGTATCCACACAAATAGAAGCCACTCTCTCACCAAAAAAGATGGTCTGTGAGCATCACATATTACCACTCACTCCTCTGTCCAAAGAAAAAAAAAACACCATATGATAAGACTGTCAAAACGTCAACTTCCAAAGTCTCCTAAAGTCAGGAATAAAAAAGAGTCAGCAGAAATCTTTAAATATAACATTACCACTCTCATACATAGTAGACTCTCCAGATTGTAACTGTAAACTATGTGCTACCTCTAAATCAATGTGTAGAAATATAAATGTCCTGGTAATTGGTGACTACATTGTCAGGCACATTGGCTCTCTAGTTACTATGTTATGCAAAGAAAATGTGTCAGTTAGTTGTTTCTCCGCTGCTAAGATCCACAGTGGTACAAAGACTGTTCAGTCCATCATGATCAGCAAATATAAATATGATCTTGTGTTAGAGCATGTGAATGTGAAGGACCTGAGGTGTTCAGCCCTGATAGATATGCAGAGAGACATGATGGATCTCACTATGAGTAGATGAAATTAAGGTAAGACTCTGGTCCCGAATGGAATCCTACCTTCACTCAGAATTATGCCTAAATACAAAGAAAAGATAATTGCCTTCAGCAATTGGCTTATTAGCTGATGCCATTTTGGGGTAGGGGGTCGCCTTGGGATGAACTTGTAGACACGTTGTATTGCTTCACAAATGATGGCCTGCAACTTTTGTTCCATGACTTCTACTTACTGGCCAAAGCCCTTGCTTCTACCATAGTGCCTTCTGTAGGCAGAGTGTAACTGCTGAACATATCAATGGAGCAGATAATATTTCAGCAAACTCCAATTTTAACTATATCCTTCTTGCTCTTTTCAATGCTAGAAGTCTTAATAACAATTTGATTGAGTCTAAGTCTCTCCTAAAACTGGAGTACACCCATGATTTTATTATAACTTAGTCTCAGTTTCATTGTAAAGATAGCCCTATCTTCTTACCTGGGCTTAATAATTACCATGTATTCAGACATGAGGGAGACCATGTAGGCATTTCCATATTTGCCAGACACTATATCACCAATAGATTCACAAATAAAACTTAATGAATTCCATTTTAACCTAAACAAAACAAATGATCAATTTATGGCCTTCTACAGGACACTCTCCTTGTCTCCAAATGACCATGAGAGATTCCTAAATGTACTCCAAAATACCTGTAGTGAAAAATACTTTTATGATGGATGATTTCAATTATCCATCAATAAACTGGTGAGGGGATACTTCAAAATCTGGGCATGCTCAACTGATTCCTGAATTTAATAAATGATAATTCCCTAGAACAAATGGTAAATCAACACGCCAAAGGGTGAAACATTCTGGACCTTGTCCTGACTAACATGGCCCCCACATATATCACTCTTATAATTTCTCCATATTTCATTAAATACAAAGGAAAATTAATAATCTTCTCCTTAACTATGTCAACACCTTCATCCCAGATGAGCAATTCTGAATTTAAGGACTTCAAATGGAGACACTTACCCAAAGTCTAAGATGAGCACTCCAAATTCACTTGTAATAGCACCAGTTTCCATGCAGTCTCAGTTACTACTTATATAATCTATTTATGCAGTCTGCCTTAAAAATGTTTGTAGATCTGTGAGTCTCTACTAAAACTAAATACAATGGGAAATTTAAAAACAAAGCTCTGTTGGAAGGCTCTATAAAAGGGTCTATAATAAAAGAAAAGAACTCATTGCACACAAAAATAAATCTATGTATTTATTTGCTTTTGTTTACCAGGTAGACTCGACTGAGTGATGAGACCCCATTTCAGTGGAGGCCCAGGGAAAAAAGCTCTACATATAATCTTACTACAATATCATGACAATACTAATTGACATGATGTCAAAAACACTCTTGCTAAATTAACTAAGTAACACCTATGTGGTAAGAAATGTAACACCTCTAACAGCCTGTACACATCTTGCATACCAGAGCATTTTCTGAAAAACAAACTTAAAAAGAATAAGAAAAACAAATGTAAATGTTTTGTGGCAAAAAAACTATTACAGTTGTACAAACAGCAATGTTATCAGTAAGAAGTGTTCTTTACAGTGATAATTATCAGTGCATTCACAGATTTTCCATACATACTGTAATATGTCATGATGCACACAAATCCTAAATTATATTTTTCTAAACTTTCAAAAATGTTTATATATTGAAAACTATACAACCTTAACATATATTGCTAGAGCTTTATTGTTAACCAGACATAAACTTTCACATGAGAACAAGAAAGTCCTGCATAAGTGCATGTTTAGTGAGAAATTTAAAGAAATATGAAAACATATGTTTAATTGTATAATTAGCAATACAAACAATACTGCATATCTCTCAAGATATGCAACTTAACTGTGCAAATATTAAATAAAATGTTCTTCAACAACATCTAAGGTTTCACCTTATGTCTCTCAACACTTTGTAAGTCACTTATGTATTAAGTACAAATGGACATAATTGTTTATTTTCATAATTGCTAACAAACAACTAGCAATATCTCCAGTATAATGTGATATAAAGCGACATTTTCAGTGAAGTTTCCCATATCTCACATTGGTGTTTCACACTATATTCCTCAATAAAAGGTAGGTCTCACAGTTATGAAAATATGAACATAAATATAAAAATGTGAATGATAAGTGGCAAACACAGATTAATTTCTCCACAGCAGGACATCCTAGACCAATCTAATAGCAGGCAAATTTAACTCAAACTTCACCACCATCCCCTCTGATATTCTCATATCACATATGTACACCTTCATCGCCCTCAAATCTCTCAAGAACACGTTTTCAAGGTGCTATCTAAGGCCAAAAAACCCCAAGTCTATGGGACCAAATAACAAACCAGGTTATCTACTGGTTGAAATATGAATTGTCTGATCTCCTACAGAAGCTATTCAATGTCAACCTCAAAACATGCTTCATGTCAGATGAGAGGAGGACAGCAACTGCCATTCCCTTGCAAAATGGAGGTGCTTTAATTTACCCAGGTAATTAAAAACCCATAAGCCTGAGCAGTCTCATCTGAAAGGCTATGGAAAGGATTATTGTGGAATTAATAAATAAGGATATAAGTAACCTACCTGCTCTAGACACAACCTAGTTTGGATTTGTCAAGAGCAGGTTCTTCCAACTTTTCATGGCTGACATCTTTGAAAACTTACGCAATGAACTAGGGCAAAACATTGCACACTGCATATCTAGATCTTGCAGAGGTGTTGGCCACCATCCCACACTCTGGTAACATAGACAATCTCTTCCAGCAAAATATCAGTGCCTATGTAACTTATTGGAGAGCAAACTGGCTCACCGACTTAACCCAAGACGTTAGGGTGGTAAACTTGCCTCCTGCAAAACACCTTTAACTAGTGCTGTATCTCATAGTCCAGGCCTTGGTCACTCCTCTTTATAATTTACTACCCCAAGGTGAAACCTAATGTTAAGTGGTTCTGGCTGATGAAGTTCACAGACGAGTGAAAACTTAGTGCCATCCTAAACTCCCCAGAGGACACCAACATCCTCTAAGAGGGCCTTTTCTGAACAAATAGCTGGTGTCAAAACCATGGATTAACATTAACTGCCAAAAAGTGTATATTCCTGCAAGTATGAGTCTCCTTGTAACATTGGCAACACCCCCCCCCCTTGAAAATCAATCCCATAGTTAGGAATCTGAGAATCTATATTTTCAATGAACTGTCATTTGACCACCATGTATCTATTATTGTAAGGAAGTACTTTCTCACTGCACAGGTTATACCTAAAGATATTGCATCCAGATCTATGTATGTAATCATTCTGCTGTACTTGGCACTCCTTAGCCAAATTATTAAGTATAATGCCCCTTTTGGTTTGGATCTAGCCAAACACTTGTTACAACTGGAATGGCCATAAAGCTTGTATACTAAAATTAAAAAAAATAAATAAATACATAAATCAGGGACCTAAATTGTAAAAAGCCATGCAGGTCATCTTGAAACCTTGGTCCTTCTTCTTAGCAGTGTGCAGGCTACTAAGATGCAACCTGTGACTCATCTATAGAGCTTCAACTGACCAAAGTTTGTCAGGCTTAATACATATTCAAAAGTCTAGTGGAATCATAAACACCCATTCAAGTGATCTCAACCTATTTTTCAAAGTAAATGGAATATGTTTGAGTGATAAGCGTGCATCACAAGACATTTCACTTCTGTGGAATCATTTTCCATGCCACTTAAACTACTTCTCTTAAGTTATTCAAACATAATTTGGATGAATGGATTGGTAGCCACAAATCCACCCATGGTTTGTATTCCTGTGCCTCATGTATAGAGGAAGCATGTACATGTCACAACATATCCTTGTTTACACAATTTCTTCATTATTTGTATGCAAAAAACAAGGGCAAAAACTACCATGGGAATATAAGGCTAAACGTGTTAAGATCCTCACAGATCAATATCAAAGTAAGTTCCAATAACCTATAAGAAAAAGGAAAAAATGCTAATACATTTCTGTAATAAATTGAAATCTACCTGCATTAAAGATGCAATCAAAACAATAAACAAAAAGCTAAAAGCTATCAGGAAGACAACAATGCAATCAAAACAATGAACAAAAAGCTAAAAGCTATCAGGAAGACAAAGGACAAACACGAAATGGAACTAGCATCTGAAGCCAAAGATAATTATACCTCCTTTATTTACACTTTGTTGACAGGGTTAGTTCCACTAGATCAATGACCTCTTTTCAGTTCAGGGGGAGACCTGACCTGCTATTCATATTCACTAAGGGAAATTTGGCCAGCGCACCAATGAACATCCCTTACTCTTATTGATACGCACCATGGGGTCGTTTACATCAAAATGAGCTGCCACCAGATCTATATACCATCATCAAACTCTTAATTTATGGAATACCTAATCATCAAACCCTAATTGTTGAATTATTTATTCAGCAAATGACCTAATCATTGAAGTGAAATTCATCAAAAGATTTTACTTGGCCATCCTGAGAAAAACACTGTCTGATCAACATAACGACTGCCCTTGATTTACAAATTACCTCATTGTAGTGTGATCTCAGAGTTGGTATATTTAATTTGCAGGGGCTGTGGGGGGCACAGCCCCTCTGCAAAAACATAAAAAAAAAATTACCTTTCATGGTATTGGCCAAGTAAAATCTTTCAATGAATTCCACTTCGATGATTAGGTCTTTCTCTGAATAGGTAGTTTGACAATTAGAGTTTGATGATTAAGTATTCAATAAATTAAGAGTTGGACAATGTGATATAGACCCACTACCACCATCTCAGGCAGATGGAACCTCAGTTTAACATCTTATCTGATGGATGGCACAGTCAGGAGTGCAGCACCCCCCCATACGCTGCTCTGCAGTGTCAGCACTGGAAAACTAATCCAACTACTTGTTGTGGGAATAGAACCCACATAGTTCTGCATTAAAGGGAATAGTTCTACCTGTTGATCTACTGAGTACTTCTTTGACTAAACTAGAAGATTAATAAACAACACCCAGCAGTATTCTGCACTATGCCAAAATGGCATCACCCACTCTAACCTGAAAGACATGACTAATATACTTGCAGATAAATTTGGTGTCAGCTTTAACCCAAAAACAATCATTAAAATTCCCCAAATCCCTCAATCCTTTACATTCTCTAGAATCATAAAGGAAAATGTCCTAGCTGTACTCTCAAAAACTAAAAATGTCACTTCAGTAGGCTTGGGCAACTTACCTGAATGCCTAATATGTAGAGCCAGATATGTCATGGGTAACCAGTCCTGTACTTGTTTAACCTAAGTTTAGCTGCAAGGTATATCCCTGAAACATGGAAAACTGCTATTATGATGTCACTTCATAAAGGGGTCCCTATCACAGACTACAAGAACTATCTAACCTTCAGACTAATTAGTCTGATTTGCAAAGCCACTGAGGGCATCATATCTGAATTCACAGACTATTATATCAAAAATGTCATATATCTAGGCCCTCAGCAGTCTGGCTTTGTCAAAGGGAGGTAATGTCTACTTTACTTAGTCTCTGCTGTTTGGAACTAGATATGTAAAAACAAGCTAACTGTGAATGCAAACAAATCAATAGTTACGGTGTTTTGGACACATAATAATATTAATACCACATGATCCACATAGCAGTCTCACTTTTTCCATCACTGAAAAATATCTGGGTATTACCCTGGACTAAACATTGACCTTCACCAAGCACCTGGAATAGAAAATTACTGAAGCCATTGACCAACTTAAAGTTTCATACAGAATATATCCTCTATTATCCTTAGAACCTGGATGGGCAACTGCATTTAAGGTACTGCTATCAAGACTTGTATATGTTTTGCGTGTTGAAGCACTCGATTCTCCACACAGCACAGCTGTGTAGTGCAAACTATACAGAATAAGATACTAAGATTAATACATCTGCATCATACTCTGTATTATTGTGTTATCTTGTAGTAAATAAGTGGATGCCAATGGAGCCTATGGTTATTTTTTTACTCATTAACTTTATCATCAAGCTAACAATTAGAAACAGCTCTTTATTAGAAATTCCAGTTTCAGTTTGACACACCATGAGAGCTTCTGATGCTAAATACATCAATTTACCTTAGTTGCCACAGTGAAAGCATGTTGAAAAACTGCTGAAAGTATCTGCAATGTTTAACCACAGAATGTACAAAACAGTGGCAGTTTCTAGTATTTCACAAACTGCTAAAATTTCACCATGCTACCAGATAAAAGTGCAGCTGTCCTAAGGATCTAAGTTATGCTACATCTGCAAATATTCCACTCTTTATGTATATACCCATATAGGACTGCTAGTGGAATTACCACTGGTTTAAGACTCATAAATTCATTCCATGACTGCTGATATCATTTTAAAAATCTGTAAGCATGGGTTTTATTAAAGCATATATAAGTGGATCATTTTAATCATTATCACAGGTTCATATGTAAATACTAAGCAATCAATCTACAGATCATTAAATGCCTAGCAAATAATCAATATTCAGAAGTTCAATCCAGCCTCAAGGAGGGCAGTAAAAGATATACCAGGGGAGAAATTGAGCTTTCCCATCCAATTACCTAGGTTTACCTTGAAGGTGTTATGGGTGCTACTCTGCTTGATATGTAGCAGAAGTTTGCCCAGAGATGAGGGATACACTGTGATATGACTCTATCATACCAACATGTATTATTTGTTGATGAAGATTAAGTTCCTCTAACCTGGTATTTGAGTGACCATTTTTTTTTCTGTGAGGGAATAGAATCTCAAATAAGGTTCAGTATTTCATGGCCCAAAAGACTAAACACAGATCCCCATGGAGCCCCATGGAAGAGTATAAGAAATTGAACAGAGAAAGAGATCCGACACTCTTTTCTGGTAAGTATATATTTTTTTGAGGACATTGATCTTTTTTAATTAGAAACCTCTGAGGTCTCTTAAGTTGAGTTATATCTTTAGACAGTTGTAGGCTAAATATTCCATGGAAATTCATTTGAGAATGGTTCTGTCAGTCAAAAAAACATCAAACACAAATGAATAGAACTGCTACAATGCAGTCTCAAACTACACAAAACACTGTCCCTGTGATTCCATAAACATCTTTGTAGGCTTCGTGCAAAGCCTGCACAAAGTTTACGTTTGCACGGTGAGCAGCAGCGCTAATTACATATTCATGCCATGCACCGTTTTTTAAATGTAAATGAGCATAGTTTCATGGCCAGTAACAGTGTTGCCAGTCAGGAAAACATGTAACCCAACATAGATAGCAAACTTGTTTACTACAGAGCAAACAGGGTTAGCGGGATTGCACAGAATGCTGCAATGATTACCAGGGCTTAACATATAGTAATGTAAATGGTCCAAACACCGTACAGGGCAGTGCATTCAGTGCAGAATATTGTGAAGTCCCATTACAGGCATTCTGTACAAAAGTTCTGTAAATGATCTGTAGGGTTAAGCAGACTGCCATGTAAAATATATAGTCAAGGGAAGTGTGTGTATTGAATAGGGACACACAGATGAACTGTAGGAATGACCACAGGGAAAAAGGACAGGTGAAACATTTTAATCTACAGCAGATAAGGGCATGTCAATGGAAGACAGCTGTAGCAGGAACAATAATCACATATCAGTATGGTACAGTATGGACTGCACAGTGAAAATGTGTATTAGGTGACTGTCACATAAGATAACATAACAATGGAGAAGGGGCCTAGACAGCTATAAATTTATATATACTGCAGAGAGAAAAATCCTGAGCATATCTAAACAATCATACCTTGTTTTATTATTTATTTATCTTTACTGTTAAAAAGAAGGGAAACTACAAGGGATAGTGAGCGGTTACTGATTTTGATTTTTCTTTTCTTTTGCAATATTTTATTAATTTGAAGCTAAATATGTATTCCTTAAATGAGTATGCAATGAACAATTTGCTAATGCACAAATATCTTGCACAGTGTAATTAATGCTATGCATATTTAAAGGTGATAGCTGATAACACTGGTGATCTGTGTTCTTCATGTCAAAAGTTGGATGATTTACTTACTCTTGTTAGAAGTAAATCTAGACTTAGTGATGACAATTGCACTTGTGCAATTGGCATGGCTTGGAGAACTATTTCATACATTAATGACTGGACTGATGAACTAAATAATGTTAGGCAAAGAACAAATAGAGCAACAACTAAAAATAACTTCCTGCGCGAGGGCAAATGCACGGCTCAAAACAACTGATCAGGAAGTCCAAAATGATAGAGCCAGCATACAGTGACCTGGAATTCATATTTATTAAACAATCATAAAAATAACAAAAAACAGGCCGGTTTCGGCCGGATCTTATCACAGCCTTCCTCAGTGTTAAACAAATGAAACAATTGTTGTCTTTTAAATACACCCAACTTGAAGCTTATTGGTTATACCTAAAGTTGTTCATTTAGACCAGGTGGGAATAATCCCCCTAGTTTAATTATCCACTTTTTTTCTTTTGCATTCAAAATTGAATGCCAACCAGTTTTATTAGAACGGTTACCTTGGATAATATCAATAATCATAAAAGAAAATCTGGCTGTTTGGTGTACCATTTGGTGCTTGTAAAGTGCATTGTTGGCTTTTTTGTTTTTAATGTTGCTGATATGTTCCGATATTCTTAATCTAATGGGACGAGAAGTTTGCCCAATATAAAATGAGCCGCAATTACATGTAGCCAAATATACAAGCCAATCACTACTACAATTGGCAAAGAATTGGACATCATAAACTACTGCACAATTTCTGCTGGAAAATTGTTTAGATTTCTGTACATATACACACAATTAGTACAATGTCCACAAGAGAAACAACTCGTCAAAGGTTCACCAGTTAATGTGGTTTGTGAATGATGAGACTCATTATTCACATGACTATGTTTGTAATGGCTGAAGCAAGAACTAAGATTTTTGCCTTTTCGAAGTGAGAATACACACTTGTCTGGTATGATGCTGGCAACATCATTGTCACATTGTAAGATATTCCAATGTTTATGTACACTATGAATGAGTGAATCTGAATTTCTAACATAGGTAGTGACAAACCTAATTGGTTGTGATTTGGTACTATTATGGTCTTTATAACTTAATAGTTCTTCTCTGTCAAGTGTGTTTGCATGCCTACTCGCACTTACAACATGCCCCATATTGTACCCTTTGGATCTAAATCTGTTAGTCAAATCCATCCTCTGTTATTGGAATGAAGTGTCAAGAGAACAAATCCGCTTGATTCTGATAAATTGTGATTTCGGGATGTTACGAGCAATATGTGGTGGATGAAAACTGGATGCGTGAAGGATGGTATTGTATTGTGGATGTTTCCTAAAGACTTCAGTACTCAATGTATGATCCGGGAGTCTAGTAATTAATACATCCAAAAAAGTGATGGTATTTAAATCATGATGTACCGTGAATTCTAAACCCCATGGGTTGTTATTCAAATAGCATAGGAACTCCATTAGATATTGTATATCCGCCTTCCATACCATCCAACAATCGTCCAAGTAACGTCTCCAAATGTCAATGTGTTCCAAATAGATATTGTTATCGTGGTCATAAATTACGTGTTTTTCAACATAAGCCATAAATAGATCTGCATATATCGGAGCAAAAGAAGCTCCCATTGCTGTACCTTTTGTTTGCCAATAATAATTATCTTGATAGAAGAAGACATTAATCTGAAGAACATAATCGGCTAGACATACCAAAAAACCATTAAAGTCCGGTCGATATAAATCAGCCACTTCCAACCAATAGGCCAATGCCTCCAGACCTCCTTTATGTGGAATATTAGTATATAGGGCACTTACATCAAGGGTACACATGAACCAACCAGGTTCCAATTGAGTGTCAGAGATAATTTGTAGAAAGTTCGTGGTATCTTGCAAACGTGATCGCACCAGACTCAATAGTGGTTTAAGATGTTTAGTAAGATACAGAGAAAGTGGTTCGGTGATGTACTCTTTGCCTGATACAATAGGTCTACCAGGTGTGTTGGAGGGGTCTTTGTGGATTTTTGGTAAGAAATAAATATAGTGGGCTACTATATCCTGGGTTATAAGTTGATGCATGGTGTCCTGGGTGATAATAGATTCATCCTTGGCCCAGCCCAAAAATTCCTCAATTCGTTTTTTGAAATGGAAAGTAGGGTTGATGGGCATTAGAGAGTAATATCTTTGGTCCGAAAGTTGTCTCTTGGCTTCATTATCATAATCACACCAATTCATAACAACTACAGCCCCGCCTTTGTCAGCCGAAATAATGACTAAATCTCTGTTCTTCTGTAAATCCAAGATAGCCTGTTTTTCTGCCAAAGTAATGTTGTTAGATTTGTAACGTGCATCAGAACCAAAAAAATGAAGATCTTTGAGAATACTATTTTGGAAATGATGTACAAGAGGATGCATGGGAGGAGAAAAGCTAGATTTATGATAAACAAATTTGTCATAATTGTAATTACTATCAGTATCACCAAAGTACAATCTAAGATTCAAATTCCAACAAAATGATATAACATCTTGTGCCAATCTGTCTTCAGGAACCATAAAGCCGGGTATAAAAGTTAAACCTTTATTTAGAACTGACAAATGAGCGGGTGACAATTCAAAATCAGACAGATTCAAAACATTTGTATTATCAGTTGCATTCAGTTCTTCATTACCATTTTCAAAAGGGTTTGTATATCGTTTGTACTTCTTATGTTTGCACCCCCCGTTTGTATCTAGGCCTAAAGGGATTGGCCCTTGTGTCCTTTTGGGGGACGGTGACCTTGATACTGTCTGTAGTTCATTGTCAGTATAAGATGAAAGCTCATCTGTCGATGACCCAGTATCTGCACTACGTTTCCTAAGAATAGAATGAGGTCTCTTTCTCTTGGGAATTCTGTTGGGCTGGGATGTGAATCTAACATGTTTACTGAAATTAGAAAATGGGTTGGCCCCTAGGTAGTCTGCTTGATCCCTTTGGAATTTTTTAATTTTTCTGGTCTTTAGTTGTTCTTCTAACGTATTAAGATCAGTGACAACCTTGTTCATTTGTGTATTAAAAAAAAGTTGAGCTTCAAATTGCTTCAATTCATCAACCAGCTTGGTGACTGTACTTATTTCCCTGTCTATAACCCGATCATGAAATTTAGATAATGCTTCAAAAAAGGCCATAGAAGCTTGTTGTTGTATCCATGACCACTGGTTGTTGAGTTCTGCATCAGCTTCCCCAACATGGGGTTGAATATATATTCTTAAACTTCTGGGTGTTATCCCTTTTGCAATATATGCCTTGAACAATTTGGAGTGCCACACATTAGATCTGCAAGATCTCATATGTTTGTGTAGTTGTTCAAAGGCAATGGCACAGGTTGATTCAGGTCCTAGTTGATCAATTGACTCATGGTGTTCTGTGCGAAGGAGCCCAATCCAAATACTGCAAGGTCCTCTCTATCCACTGAAAGACCAGTCACCAGACTGGAAAGATCCATGATAAATGATGGATGATATCAACAACAAAAAAAGGTAATGTGCCATTTGGATGATTGCTGACAATAATAGCCAGAAGCAAAACTGCTAAGTCAGCAAAAATAAACAAAGGATGATAAAAGGACAATAGCAGCTCAAGAGAATCAATAAATTAAATGTATTTGAGGCTGTGTCCCTGATGAAAAGGAAAAAATCGCATACTGTTAAGAAATCTGTGCCATAAGTGAATATTGCCACATTATATTCCAAAGTTGGATAAACAATATTTTGCTAGATCAGAAATCAACAACCAGCAGGTCAGGCATAAAACTAAACATATAAAGGCCTAGATCATAAGTGCAGTCAAAAAGACAGGGTGATGAACATGTAGTCTGTATTACTGAAATATATAATATATATTATAGTAGGTCCAGAATCAAAATAAGGATGCACATAAATAAATTGTGTGATAAGCAAAGGGAATTGGTTTAATATAGTACCAAAAAAATCAGGAAATATGAAGCGACATAATGTTGTAAATGTATATAGGATAAGGTATAGTGTATATGTTATTCTAAATAAATAAATGTTGTAAACTAGAACCTGGTATATCCTATGCTATAATGAGTCACTACCAAGTATTAAACATATGTCTGAAATCACTTGGTTACCAGACATTGAAGCATCAAAAAAGGGGTATAGACCCATCACAAACAAATGGACTTGCAACTAGCTACTATGGTTAACATAAACCAGAAAAATCTAAAGGCATGCTATGGTTATAATCAGAATAATCTAGATTTCAAATATATCTAGATTAGGATATATATCCAATAATAACAGTGTAATAACCTCAATACAAAACAATGAATAATCTGATGTTGTCCAAGTATGTACCAATTCAAATGCAAAGTAATAACATTGACTAAACCATGTGACTAGTATCCAGTGGATATTAACCTGTATAGTAATATCCAACAGATATCAGAAAAGATCTATAAAAGACTACCACCTCTAATCAATTGGTTATTTTAAATATAAAAAAGTAATAATACAAGAAAGTTAGTAGCCCTAAAAAAGTGCCCTACTGTCAGGCGTTTTTATAATGCGACAATCATAAACCAATAAATACAGAAGAAATTTCAGACAAAAAAACAGAAGCTTGTTTACATGATGATGTACAAACACATTAAAATATACAACCACATGAAAGTAATGCCTCCATGTAAATATAATGGTCCAATGTCCCTGCACCGAAAAAATGTTTGGCACCTGATAATTGTCCAAAAGATTGTGTCCAACCAAGAAGGCAGTATTCACCAAAATAAGTTGAAAAACAAAAAAACAATGTCCAAAAATAGCATAATCCCAATTTAGTGATCTAGTAAGCCAAAAAAGGGAATAACAAAGTACCTGTGATTACTGACATAGAGTTCTGTATAATATGCACGAAAACAATTCCCGTAAGTCCAAAAATAAGTCTAAATAGTAATCACAAAAGAAACGATATCATGTTCCAACCAAGTAAGGGCTCCCCCATGTATGTCCACAAGAAACGTAGGTTATTAATCCAAAGTGAGCACACCTCTGGAAATAACAGTTCCCTTGTGGACATTGTACTAATTGTATATATGTACCGAAATCTAAACAGTTTTCTAGCAGAAATTGTGCAGTAGTTTATGATGTCCACTTCTTTGCCAATTGTAGTAGTGATTGGCTTGTATATTTGGCTACATGTAATTGCGGCTCATTTTATATCAGGCAAACTTCTCATCCCATTAGATTAAGAATATCGGAACATATCAGCAACATTAAAAACAAAAAAGCCAACAATGCACTTTACAAGCACCAAGTGGTACACCAAACAGCCAGATTTTCTTTTATGATTATTGATATTATCCAAGGTAACCATTCTAATAAAACTGGTTGGCATTCAATTTTGAATGTAAAAGAAAAAAAGTGGATAATTAAACTAGGGGGATTATTCCCACCTGGTCTAAATGAACAACTTTAGGTATAACCAATAAGCTTCAAGTTGGGTGTATTTAAAAGACAACATTTGTTTAACACTGAGGAAGGCTGTGATAAGATCCGGCCGAAACCGGTCTGTTTTTTGTTATTTTTATGATTGTTTAATAAATATGAATTCCAGGTCACTGTATGCTGGCTCTATCATTTTGGACTTGAAGAACAAATAGAACAGATTTGGGAAATGATGCATTTATTTTCTGCAAAGATCATTCAACCCCTATGGAATAAGATGATGCTCCTGACAACTTTGGAATTCTGGATGCAAGTACTCAGCAATCTGAGGATCCAGTTTGTTTAGAAGGAAACAAAAAAAGAAAGAAACAAAGAAGTTCACAACAAATAACAAGGAAGAAAAAGAAACTGATTAATGTCTGTAAAGGAAAGAGAATACGTAGCAACAGGGACAATGCTTTGTTATGTAACACACAGGTTACAGGAAATGATGATATTTTTCTATCAGAAAACCTTCAGTCTACAGAAAAAAGGCATAATTTTTTCCAATGGAGAATATAAAAAAAAAGAGGCAAGGGGCAGGTGAAAAGGAAGAAATCAAATTTGAACGTGGAAGGATTGAAGAACATTACTGTAAGAAAAAAGAAGAGAAAGACAGATGTTGACTACATGGCTCAAGCTGTGAATTTACAATGACAGCTGGATGAGAATTTAATACACAATGAAAAGAGTGGGCTAAATAAGACTAATAGTGATGAAGATCTATCCTTCATAACAATTGATAGAGCAGAAATGACTGAATTAGAAGCTGAAGATTCTTCAGAGATGGTCAGCAAAGATATTGTAATTGGAGATTCAGTTATTAGAGGAAATGATACTTATATTTGCAGAGATGATAATGAACAACGATTAGTGTTATGCTTGACAGGAACAAAAATATAAGATGCAAGACAAGCCTTGGAATGCCTTAATGTAAGGAAGTATGTTAGTAGGGAACTAACTCTTAGATAGTATAACTTGTACTGGTATTCGGACATATTTTTCACAAATCACCAATAGAAAGGATAGTCAAGTCACTGTGAATGAAAAGATTTTTTGGGTATATACACCAACAAGGAAAAATGTCCTGTTTTAAAAAAATGGAAATGTGTAGAGCATCCATGCCTAGTTTTGGGCACATGGGTTCAGACAGGATGATGTGCATTTGTATAGATCAGGGAGGAGGATTTATGCAGCAGATATTTTGCAATATTTGACAAACACTGGGCAGACTTTTTGGTCAGGTCAAACATTTAACAGTTCACAGATAGCAACATTTGATGAATCTCTGATGGTTGTTAATTCTAGGAGCATTAATAATAATTTTTTTTATTGGAAAATTTGCTACCTTTCCAGAAGACTGATGTTGTTATTGATTGTGAAACATGGTTAAAGAACAATGACTTAAAACCAGTTCTGTCCGGGTATAAATTGTTTTACTTTAACAGACATTCTAACAAAAAATCAAGTGGAGATATTATGATAGGGATTAAAGATAGCTATGAGACCTGTGATTATTACATGTTCAATGAAAACAACAATACTATAGACTGTGTAACTATGACAATAAAAACAACCCTAGAACATGTAACAATTGTTGGAGTGTATAGACCACCAAGTCAAGGGCAGATGACCTAGAGGAATTTATGCATTTTTTTCATGTCTGTATTACCTGTGTCAAAACTACTTTACTATATGTTAATTGTGGATTTTTTCTCCCTGGGCATCCACTGAAAATGGACCTGGTCCAGTTGGATTGTCCAGGTTAACAAATGTAAAATAAATAAATAAATAAATAAATTGAATGAAACACAGGAGGGAAGAATAATATTAGCTGGGGACCTAAATTTACCAGAAACAGACTGGAATAATATTGATTCAACAATGTTAGTAAGGAAATTATTCACAGCGTATATTTAGGAACAACAATTACTTCAGATTTTTAAAAAAACCTACCAGGAGACGGAACATATTAGATATTGTTTTCATTCCCAAAGAAATTACTGTCACTTCAAGTCAAGTTTTACCACCATTGATGTGCAGTAATCATGGAGTTATAAAGGTTAATTTGTTGCTAGATAATTCTGCCAAACTGAAATTTACGCCAATGCACAGAAGGTTAATTACAGATTATATGGAAGTAAAACAGTCACTATGTAAAACTAACTGGAGTGAGGTTTTCAGTGGAAAAAAAACTGCAGATGGAATCTGGAAAGTTTTGAAAGAGAAATTGTTTGATTGCAAAAAATCAAAAAAAAGTTTAACATCAAGATCTAGACGTATAACGTCAGGGGGATATATTTCCATAAGAACAATATATCTGATTAAGGTGAGAGACAAAAAAATATAAGAAATGGAAGAAAAGTAGAACTACAACTTTGAAAACTGAAATAAACAAGTTGGACAAACAGATTAAGCATAATGTGAGACAAGATCAAGAAAATTTTGAAGAAAATTTATATAAAGATATTGAGCATAATAGGAAACCTTTTTATAGATACATAAGATGTGGAAGGAGTAAACACACACAAACTGATAAACTGTGCAGATTTTAAAATTTATTCTCAGACACAACAGATTATAGGTATATTTACACAATCTTATGCAAAACAGTTTAGCTCCACAAAAGGGGTGATAAGTTGTCCTAGTGACATCCAGGTAACCCCAGATACTGGGAATCAAATTAGTTTATATTGAAAACGAACTGCCCAAACTTGATCCAAACAAATCACAGGGAAGAGACAGAATTAGTAACAATGACCTGAGAATGTCAGAAATAACTTACAGTGCTATTATATCTATTATTTACTGGGTCATATAAATATGGGGAGATTTCTCAAGATTGGAAACACACTTATTAAACCTGTCTTTAAGGAAAAGGGGAGTAGAACAAACCCAGAGTCATATAGACCCTTAAGTCTACTTTCATGTTGTGGAAAAATAATGGAGAAGGTTATATTGGATAAGTTATTGTCAGAACTGGATGGGATGGGACTTGAAACTATATATCAGCATACATATGTTGGAAACAGATCTATTACTATCTGTAACATGATGTTCTATAACAATATAATAACCTCTATGAATGAAAAAAATGTGATGTGATGTAATTTATATAGATTTAACTTCAGCATTTGACAGGGCCATGCACAAAACACTGATCAATAAATTAGTATGAATAGGTATGAATAGGTATTGATGTACTCTTGATAAGATGGATAGCTGCATGGCAATAGGACATGGCAAGTATCATACAGCAACTGGACAAGTAAAATCCTTGGTTACAGACAGAGTGTCCCACAGGGCTCTGTCGTAGGCCCTTACTTGTTTAAATTGTATCTTTCAGACTTACATTTTTCATCTGAGGTGTTCTGCAGTCTATATGCAGATGACCTGAAATTTGGTAAACTGATTACATGTGTTACAGATAAGTCATGTCTGCAAAATAAGTAGATTAAATTGACCATTTGGGCACAGGAGAATAATATGCTAATAAGTACATAGAAAACTAAGCATATCAGATTTGGGAGACATAAATTGAAAGGTGAATATTTAATACAGCACACGTTGATTGAAATTGTAGACTCATTTAAGGACCTGGGTGATGGGTAGATTCAGCTATGAATTTCTCTAATCATATCAACCAATTGCTTAATGACAGATATATAACTATAGGTTGTACAAAAAGATTTATAAAGTCTAGGAAATAAAAAATAATGAAGTCATTGTTTGTTAGTTATATTAGACCCAAACTTGAGTATGGAATAAATATCAACAACGCAATAACGAACCACAAAAGTATAAACTTTATTATATAAACCTAGTAATCACTTTCATTCCAAAAAAAAAACTTCTTCAGACCAAGTCAAAGACTTAAAAAAAGTATTTAAAAGATTACATCAGAAACAGCTGACCAAAGTGAATCAGTGAATTAACCTTTTCCTTTTTAAGACTACCTTGTAATTCTCCCTTCCATTTAGTCCAGGGAAATTACATGCATTTAATCTTGCCTGCCAACAGTATTCTTTCCAATTTAAGTCATCCTCAGCATCAAACCTGCTAGCATAATTCAATATTTGATCAACCACAGAAAATTTAAAACCAACTTTTTCAACTTCTGAACTGTGTTTATTAATAACATGCTTGGCTAGGCTGTTATTTATTTCTTTAATATCTACAGCCCTAAGATGTTCATATATTCTTCTATTTAATTCTCTGTTGGTTCTCCCTGTATGAAAAGTTGAACACAGTCCACATAACACTATATATACAACAGATTTAGATTTGCAGTTGTAACTATGACTTAGCTTAATATTATAATGTCTAGCCATCATTTTGATTTCTTTACCTTCCAGAATAAATGGAAAGACCCTACATGCCTCACATTTCTTTCTACCTTTAACAGCTTCTGTTACTTTTCCTGCAACATTTCTGTAAAAATATTATTTCATATTTTTTCCCCTTTTAGTCACAAATACTGGTGTCCCTCCAATAATATTACATAACTCATTAAAATTTGAAAGAAACTTCCAGTTTTTCTTAATAATTCACCCTATACTATTAGCATCTATGTAATTGTGTAAAACACAGGCTAATGTAAAATTTTTATCTGTTACATTTTTTTTCTGCCCGTTTGCTTGTAGATAGGTTACTTTCCCTTACCTTACCTAGCTCTTCTCTGATTTATTTTACTAGACTTTCTACATACCCTCTGTTTTCAAACTTTTATTTCATGGCACAACTTTCTATCTCAAAATAATTTTCATCTTCTGTTAAGTCACTTAATCTTTGAACTTGACTCTTTACTATACTTCTTTTTAAATCATTGTTATGCATGCTGTTATGGTACAAATAACCATTGCTGTGTAATTCCTTTTACAAAATTCTAACTTTTAGCCTGTTGGCAGATTTATAAACTTTTAAGTCCAGAAACTTAATTTCATCTTGGTTCACATTATGCACAAACTTAATACTACTAGACACAGAATTTGAATTCAATAAAAACTCAAAATTACATTTTTAAAGAAAGCAGACTTGCATATAAACTCTTTCTCCCAACCTGTCATAAAAATATTGACATAGCTGGATGCCATTACAGCACCCATAGCTACACCATTAGTCTGTTTATAAATTCTATCCCCAAAACAAAAAAAAATTATAACCCTATAACATCCAGTATTTTAACTAACAACCATATTTCATCCTTAGAATAAAGGTTGGATTGGAGCAATTCTTTATTCACTGTTTCCAGGCCTTCTGCATTTGGAATAGTTGTGTACAAGGTCACAACATCTGCTGTCACCAATAATGTGGAACTATCCACTTGCATTTCAGATATCATATTTTTAAAATGGAAGGAATCCCTAATATAAGAATCACTGTGGCACACTAATTTCTGCAAACATTTATCTGCAAAATTTTCCATAGATTCTGTCTTCCCGCCTTGACTGGCCAATATGGGCCAAAAACTAAGCATATTTAAATCCTTATGAACCTTGGGAAGGCCAAAAAAAAAACTTCCCAATTTGGGATTCTAAATTCTAAAATATTCAGCTAAACTCACTGAAATAAGCCCTTCTAGCAACCATTCCTCAATACATGCATCAATGACATTATATGACCTCACCACTTCTTCCCATGAAACCATTTTCTAGAATTTTTTGTCATTTAACATTTTTTCAATTGTATTATAATAATAGTTAATTTCTAATATCACAACAGCATTTCCTTTGTCAGCCTTAGTTTATATATATATATATATATATATATATATATATATATATATATATATATATACAATTATTTTTTTTCAACTGTAATAAAGCATTCCTCTCTTCTGCCGTTGAGTTATAAAATTTTTCATGCGCTTTTGACCCTAATAACTCTCTTACATTACTTTCTCACACTAACAAAAAAGATTCCAATTCAGGTTTCAAGCAGGGGTTATACAAACTAGGCTTTTTGAACTGCTCCATTCGATGCTCATCATTATTATTGAATAAACATTTCAGGTTTAACTTTCTAACAAAATCTCTTAAACAATTAATGCTTTCTATAAGTTCTTCCCTTTTTGAAGGCACAAAAGTAAGACCTTTGCTCATAACCTGAATATGTTCCATATTAAGTTGAAAACTGGATAAATTAATAATTTTAAACAAATCAGAAACAGTACCTTGTTTACAATGTCCATTTATTTCCTTGTCATATAGTTCTTGCTGAAGTGACCAGATTTTGCCACTTCCCATTCTTTTTTATGGTCACTTTCCCTTTTCTCCATGGAGGTACAGGACCAAAAACCTGGGTCCAAGTAGCAGTGCAAGCCCCTTGCAAACAGGGGCAACAGTACAAAGGGAAAATGGTACAGACTACCAAATTACATTAAAGCAAGTACTAGTTTAGATATTTTTTAAGAACAGCCTGGACACTTATTATGGGAACAAGTGTTTTGGTATATCGGCAAGCTAGAAGGGCTTTAATGCCCGTGCTTGAAATGTTTGTATGTATGTATGTATGTATGTATGTATGTATGTATACATGTAAGATGTGAGATAAGCATCCTTACATGAACAATGCAGAGGACATCTATCAGGGATGTTATATATAATTGGGGTAGGGTGCATATTGTGAAGCTGTGCAAACTGAGTTGCCTGAATATGATTGTAATGTCAGCAGAGGTCTCCAACAAGTGGGACACTGTTACAGGCTCATGGTCAACAGCAAAACAAGCATGCACAATCATGGATAATATCAGAATACTATCACCAGCAATCCCATGTCTCTGACATAGCATATATGATACTGAGTGATCATAGATAGTTCTGCACATATATACTTGTACAACTATTATGACATGTCAGCAATCAATGAGGGTAATCAAGCACACTTTCCTGTCACTGTAACTTCTGCAAGAGGTGTTAGGAGGGACACTGCTATACTTGTATGTCACATTATGATCAATGCAGGCTAGCTGACTGGTATGCATGTTGTATATATATATATATATATATATATATATATATATATATATATATATATATATATATATATATATATATCTGTGTGTGTCTCTGGCACAATCCACACTATTATGAATGTAATACATATCATCAATGTTGTCAAATTGTCAAACAGCTATGTATGTACTGTGTGCATCACTGAAGTAGTTATCACACAAGCATCTGGTGTAATACCTTGATGGGAGTTCAGCACCATCAGACAGTAATGTTTATGCAACAAAAAGAATACGTAGGTATGGCCAATAAGATGTGTGACAGCTCACCGTGACAAAGGTGACACACTTCAGTTACACATCACTTGAATATGTGCAGGGAGGTACATGAAGAAAGGTACATTGTACTCAGTTATTGGTGTGATGAAGGCTGTGAACTATGGAGGCATTATGGCCTTTGATGTGGATGTGATTGACATTCTCAGTAGTTGTGCTACATACACCTCTTTGAGGACCTGTAACAGATGTAACAGACATGATGTAGCATTAACAACTCACACATGTCTGTTGAACACAACCAAGATATTGCTAGTCTCCATTTAGAAAAGATTCATGATGACATGTTGGTCTACCTCATAGATGAGGAGAGTCAGGATGTGTTTATAAATGCATGCATCCAGTGCTGTACCTCCCCAACTCAAATGGATGCATGTTGATGTACACCCTTCTACTGGAACATAGTCCATGTGGAGGGTGTGTTCAAGTATGTATTCAACTGTGTCAGGAAGGTGTATGTGTTGAGTCACACTATAGGCAATCTGTGATGTTGTCGCAGCCTATTGATTCTGTGTGATATGTCTGCATGAAGGCTAGACAGTGCATACTGCCTATTTGATTGGCCTAGGGTTTTGACACAATCCCCAACTCAGGTATCATTGAGAAACCCTTCCCACTGGGGATTAACCCATGCATCACTAGATAAGTATTTAATTGGCTCACCAACAGAACACATACTGTGAATGTTGGTGAATTAACCTCTGTCAGTAGAGCTGTCACCACTGGTGTACCCCAGGGATCTGTGCTTGGCCCTTTACCATTTGAAATCTACTTCTCAACAGTTTAGGCTAAAGGAAATGGTGTTTGGATTATCAAGTTTGCTGATTCTTGCAGATTGGGTGCAATCATTGAGTCCACCAATGATGATAATATACTACAGGTTGAGTTAACACAGACATATGATAGGTGACAACGCCACTAGGTCTACAAATAAACACAAAAAATGTGTCTTTATTTTGGCCATTTGCAAAGTGGAATTTCCTGCTATTTACAGCATTGACAACACTCCATCTATGCTGAAACCCAGTAGTGCAAGACCTGGGAACACATGTGCATAGCAATCAGAACCTTGACCACCAAGTGTCCACAGTGACATGGAAAGGCTAGTGCACATGTATATCCTATGTCATGTGATCGTATTCAGATATGAGGGTTATATAACATCACTGTACTTGAACCTCATTAGAACACTAATGGAGTATAATTCTCCCTTTTGCACTTGCCTCACCAGACACCTGAAACAGCTGGAGACACCACAGGGGTTTCTCACCAATAAAATACAGGGCCTAAAAAACATGCCATGGCATATGTGGATAGAATGAAAGCCCTGTCACTGTAATTTGTATCAGGTAACTTGTGCCTGGCCTCCAGGGCAGTTTCAAACCCTACCCTGTTGATAATTGTGCACATCCACAAATCCGATATAGCTGCTGACATCAGCAATGTCATGTGAGGAGAATATACTAATGACAGTGTCCCACATGCTGGTGTAAAATGCCCTCTGTAATGTCAAGCAAGGACAGAAACACACTCATACACTTCAGTTGACTGTGGTGAGAACAGAGCTCCTACCTATCTAGGTACACAGACTACAGGTTTCTGAATTTAAGGCAAGTGCCACAGCTCAGCTGTACCTTGGAGAGTGTCAGACAACACTTTACAGATGATGACATCAGCAGTTTCTGGTAAGGAGAAAATGCAAATAGCAGTGTCCCACATGCTGGTGTAAAATGCACTCTGTAATGTCAGGCAAGGGCACAAAAGCACACACATATACCACAGTTGACTGCAGTGAGAACAGAAACCCCCTACCTTTTTAGGTACACACACAATACAGAGATCAGTCATTTACACAAGTTCCACAGCATAAGTATGATTTTTTATAAGGCTGCAGGACAACTTATAGTGGATGACATCAGCACTGGATGGTAGAGAGAAGATGTTGGGAGGCCTGCATGAAATGGATGTCTATGCTTGTGCGAGTGTCAAAATACTGTCAGATCATGGAATTGGAGTGGTAATTGACAGCACTTATGCTTTTCTAGCTGTATAGGTACACACACACACACACACACACACACACACACACACACACACACACACACACACACACACACACACACACACACACCACAGTGAGAGCAGAAACCCCTACCTATCTAGGTACACAGACTATAGAGCTCAGTACTTTATTCCAGCACCATGGTACAAGTCTGACAAGGTTGCAAGACAACTTATAGTGGATAACAACAACACTGGATGTTGAAAGGCCTGCTTGAAATAAATGTGTATGCCTGTGAAAGTGTCAAAATACTGTCAATCCATGAAAGTGGAGCAATAATTGTCAGATACACACTTATGCTTTACTGGCTAGAGAGGTGCCTGTGCACACACAAACACACACACACACACACACACACACACACACACACACACACACACACACACACCCACACACACCCACACACACACACACCAATTGACTGCAGTGAGAACAAAACCTCCTACCTATCTAGGTACACAGACTACAAAGCTCAGTACTTTACACCAGTGCCACACACAACCTTGACTTTTACAAGGCTGCGGGACAACTTTTAGTGGATGGACAATCACATTGGATGTTGGAAGATGTTGGGAGGCCTGCATGAAATGGATGTGTAAGCATGTTCAGCTGTGAAGATAGTTCAACTTCTCCATGTTACCAGATTGATGAGTGTGCAGTGAGTTGAATATGGTGGTTGTTTTCCAATGTAGAGGTATAGTGTAAAAGACAGCTTTACAAACTATGTGCAAACAGGTGTCCACATTACTACAAGTATTTGAAAACCTGAATGTGTTTTGTCATTCCAAATATGTGCATGGTATATCACACAACATTTGTTATGCAGTGTAGTTGATATATTTGTAAACAAGTACTAAAAAAACAGGGTTGCAATGCATGGGCGGAAGTGACATATGGCTGCATTGGAAATATCTGACATAATCTTTGGTAGGGCCTTCATTTTGTTTTGTTTCTACATGAAATTTCATGGCATGAAGTCTAAATCAACAGTAAGCAACACTAATGCATGCTAATATTTACTTTGTATAGAACAACAGTGAGCAACAGGTTTGTGTGATGGATGGCAAAGTGTTTGCACATGCAGGATACACTGTTCTACTGCTTTCCCTGTTTGCACATATTTAAGCAGTGTGTGAATGTGAGGCACATTGCTAAAATTATGAGAGATAGTACAGAGTGTATGATACACACCTGCTGCTTAGCAGACTCTTTGGCAGCAGGTGGAAATGCATTGACATATTTCTTTTTGAGCTCGTATGGTACTGAGTTTGAATCCAGGTGTATGTAATACTTTTAAACAAATAGTGATAATGCACCAAGAAAGATATGTTCATCATTGCTTGGCATTGGTGCATGATGCCAAACTCCACGTCAACATAGAAGACAAGAAGTAAAAGGCTCCATTGTTTTTTTGGTACTTATGTGTGTTGTATGTGATTCTATTTTTTTACCAGATTATGGGTGGTAAAATGGGATTGCTAGGAAAGTGGTGAAATGGGGAGTAAGCAGGGGGAGGAAAAAGAGAAAGCAATACAGGAATGTGCTGGAGGGAGGTAGGAAAGAACCACATCTATTTCTTTCTTTAAAAATGTAACCTGAAAATTTGTACAGAATATTAGCTGTATTTGGACTGTTACCTCCACAAAGAGGGGTGACAACAAGGTAATCATGACCCAAGATTTATTGAAATCCATGTAGGCACAGTGTAGAGCCCATATGGAATGTTACCATGTCCGTGTACATGGTTCCCTCTTATTAGTGCGCCATGCATTTAATTATGGCCTATTACCACGGTTATTAAATCAGTGTAGGAAGTGTAGTGTCAACTATTTTGTCTGCAGATAAGTAAGACACTCCCTGCTCTATCCAGTTGTATTATGTCAATCTTATTTTATTGTTTATAAGTGTTTTTTGTTTCTTTTTTTAAAGCATGTTTGAGTTGTACGGAGCTCAGCAATGCTAAGCTGCTGTGAGACACCTACCAAACCCAAAAATAGAAACCAGATGCATTTAATTATTTATTTAAATGTCATGTTTAAGCATAGCTGAGTGGGTTTGCACTGCATGGCGTGGTACTCAGTAGTGCTTATAGGTAGCTCAGCAGTATATCATAGGTTTATAGGTTCATAGGTTCATACTAGGCTATCTGCCCTAGGGCATTTATAAGCCTAGCCAGAGTGTGTGTGGCTTTCACCACCCCTTAGGATGAGAATACTATACCCATTAGTTTGCTGTGCCTCTGTCCAGCAGTGATACAGAGATGATTCCCGGGGTAAACCTACGATCTCCCATCCACTCGTCAAGATTTCTCTTGAACAGAGTCAGTGAGGGGCTCTGCCTCACATGGACTGGGATTCTGTTCCATAGTGTAGGGAGTCTCTGGGTGATGAATCTGTCCCTCCAGCACATCCTATTTATATCCGTGTTGAGGTTTAAGTCTCTTGCTCTCGTGGCTCTGGTGGATTTGGATTTATTGAGGTGGTGCATGTCCATTAATTCGGGTTGGACATGGCCTTGTATGTCAGGCACAGATCACCTCTGAGCAGATGGTATGCGACTGAATAGAGCTGGAGTTTCTTCAGTCGGGCATCGTATGACATATGTTTGAGCCCCTTTATCCTTTTGGTGAGGAACTTTTGGGGTCTTTCTAACTGCTGCAGGTGTCGGGTAAGGTACATTCCGAATGGGGCATTGTACTCAATCATTGGTCTGATAAGTGAAGAGTACAGGGGTACAATGACCTCTCCTGATCTGGATGTGAATCCCTTCATGATCAGGTGGGCAATGTAGAAGGCCTTCCTAACCACTTTGGCAATGTGAGTGTCAAAAGAGAGGTTACTGTCAACTTGTGTCCCCAGGTCCCTGATAACTTCTTCCATGTTTAATGGATTACCACCTATGTGGTAATTAGGGGTTACCTTGTTTTTCCCAAAGGGTATGACTATACATTTTTTGGCATTTAGCTTAAGGCCATGGCTCTGGCACCAGTTATCCATTTCTATGAGACCTTTCTGGAGGATGTCTGTGTCTGATGGAGTGTCAATTATGGTGCCCAGTTTGCAGTCATCTGCAAATTTTGTCAGCCACAATCCCCCTATGTTTGCCTGCACTTCAGAAAAATAAATGTCGAACAAGAGGGGGCCCAGGACTGAGCCCTGTGGGACACCGCTCGTGACCGGCTTAGAGTCTGACATGGCACCAGCAACTCTAACCCTGTGTGTTCTGTCCTTGAGCCAGTTTGCAACCCATCTTGTGACATATGGGTTTACATCTAAGCTGGTGAGCTTTTCTATGATGCCCGAGTGGGGTATTGTGTCGAATGCTTTTGCTAGGTCAAGGTAGGCTGTGTGAACTGCCTTACCCTCATCAATGGCCTTAGTGACTGTTTCGAAAAAGTCGACCAAGTTCAAGAGGCAGGATCTGCCCTTGACAAAGCCAAATTGGGTAGGATCCAGTGTCTGTAGGTCCCCAATGTCTTTATTTATGAGTTCCATTATGATCCTCTCCATAGCTTTGCAGACAAGGCTCATCAAGCTTATGGGGCGGTAATTTCCAGGGTCCGTAGAAGCACCGCCTTTGTGGAGTGGGACCACAGTTGCTGTACGCCATTCTTTGGATACGTATCCTGCAGTAAGGCTAAGATTAAACAGCAGCCTTATGTGTGGGTTTAGTTCCTCATTGAGTTCGTGTAGCACACAGCCGGGGACACCGTCCGGTCCCATTGATGCTGTGTTTTTTGCTTTAGAGAGAGCAGCTCTCACCTGGGCATCTGAGATGTTTGGGAGGCTAGACTCTGGTGGGATAGATATTTCTCCTTTTAGGGGTAGGGAGGGGAGAAATTTGCACTGAACCTGTCTGCCAGTATGTTGGCAATGTCTGTGGGTTCAGTGATTTTTTATCATTTTGGACTAATTCTGAGCATATCTGGGAGTTTCCACCCAGGTTTCTAACATAGCTAAAGAAGGCTTTATGATTGTCTTTTGTGTCATTAGCGATTTTTCTCTCAAAGTTGGCCTTGGATGATTTTATGAGTGATCGTAGTTTTTTGCTAGTATTGATCAGAGATGCCTTCCCATTTAGGGATTTTGCTCTGTCATGTAGTAGCTTTCTCCTCTTGTTGTAGAGTTTGTTTATGGCTGGAGTCCACCAGACCGGGCGCCTGCCTTTGGTGGAAAAGGTCTTGATTTTATTAGGGATTGCTTGATCCATACATTCCTGGAGGTGCTCGTAGAAGGCATTTGTAAGGGTTTCAGCAGCGTGGGTTGTGGTTTCCACTGGCTAGGGGCCTTGAAGGATACCACTCAGTCTTAAGAAGTGTGAAGTTTGCTTTTGAAAAGTTCTTCACTGTGGTCTTTTGCTGGGGGTGGGGCGGGATGTGGATCTCCAGTGAGATTAATTTATGGTCTGATCTCACCAATGAGGGATATACTTCGGTGTGGAGCATTTTGTCCCCATGTTTGTGATGATCAGGTCTAGTATATTTTCTCCTCTTGTGGGAATGGTGACTAGTTGTTCCATAGCATTTGAGTTTATGAACTCAAGGAACCTTTGGGCTAGGGTGTTGGGGCTTGAGTAATGTTCCCAGTCTATGTTTGGGTAGTTGAAGTCACCCAATATGATGGTGTTTGGAGAGACATTTATACTCTCCAGTGTCTTCAGGAAGGCTGTGTGGGTTTCCTGAGTTTGAGAAGGTGGTCTGTAGTATGTTACAAACTGTAGGGCAGTTTTACCTATGGTTAATTGCACCTGGATTGTCTCCGATGCTTCGTGCGTTGCCACTAACCTGGAGGTGTGGGTATCCTTTATGAATATGGATACTCCCCCTCCTTTTGTAGTTCGGTCCGGATTTTGGGGCCAGAACGCATGATATGAGGTATAACCTGATAGTGCTGGGGTGCTCTCAGGAGCCTTGAACCAGGTTTCAGTCACAGCACAAACATCGATGTTCTCCATACTGAGGAGGGCTTCGAGGGCATGCATCTTGAGGTTTAGACTTCTGGCATTGAGCAGTATTACCCTTAGTTTTAGATATGTAAAGGAATAGCAGAATTCCATACATCCTTATAGCTAAATGTGCAGAGATATGGCCTCATGAGCAGTGGGTGCAGAGCTTGAATACATGTAAGAGAAAATAATCATTTATTTTTGAAATACAAATTATGGCAATTATTTTAAATTCTGGCCTGCTGCACTCTGCTAGTCTCTGCTAAGACCTGCTAAGCACCACAATAACAGTTGAAAATGTTTATACACTGCTCGGATCAGCTTGGCTGGTTTGCACACTGCTAAGCGTTGCTAAGCATACAGTTCTCTGGGTTTTTGCACTGCCCAGCTCAGCTCAGCTGCACTAGTTTGCATGTTAAGTGACACTGCACTTTTTTAAGTGTTGCCCAATGGCATGTATGGGTGGGAAAACAGCCTATATTAAGCCCAATATGCAGGAATACAGCAGAATCCATTCAAATTCTGTCTCTGAAGGATACTATGGCAGGTGGTGAATGTTCATGCTTTTGGATGCAGCATTGGAGCATTCTGGAGTCCAGGGTCATCGTTGGACTCCTAATAAAAAAAAACATGATGACCGACTGCTGCAGGGAGGTTTCTAGGGCTCAGAGTATAAGGCAGAGGCCTAAGACCAGCTGGCAAGGGAACTCACCTGTGCTACTGGTATCCCCCACACAGGTGAGCAGTGTTGTCACCACCATGATGACCCGAAGAGATGAAAGGGGGATCTCTTGTATACCTGGTCCAAGACGTTCGGGCAGGGAATGCCCCACAAGTATGTAAGTAATTTTGGCTCTGTTTCACCAATATCTAATCTGAATGTCTGCTAATGATGTGCTTCTCTCCCAACAGCTGCAGAGGAGAGGGCTTGCAACATTGAGGCTCATGCTGGGCGCTTGGCAGGTTGCGCCATGAGTGTGGTAAGTACGGATATATTATGCTAACTGTAGTGAAATAAGCAAGAAAAAGTAAAGCATTAACTGCAATAAAGTATATACAGTAAAGTCTGTATTGCAATAAATGTGGACTTAGAGGTGTACTGCAATAAATGACTAATGCCAACTGTAGTGCAATAAAAACATGAAACAATACTATTAACTACATTAATGTATATACAATAGAGTCTGTACTGCAATAACTGTGAAAGTAGAGCTGTTTAGCAAGAAATTAATAATTCCAGCTGTTCTGCAATAACACATGAACCAATATCAATAACACCAAGGTACATTGTGTACAACAGGATTGTCTTGTTTTAACCATCGCAGTACAGCTGTATGCATTCAGGCTGTATGGTAAGGTGCTGCAGTCATGTAGAACGTGATAGCTGTAGAATGCAGATATAATGGCTGCCTAATGTATTGTGTAACACATACAGTACTGTTCAAGGCTGTTTCCAGGCCAATATTCTTCACATAATGTCTGTCATCCACAAACAGTAGGTAAGCAAAGTATATGGGGTGAGTTAGCCCACTTCATGATATGATACTATTTGTTGACTTCACAGCTATGTCAGCCCATGAACACCTGCATTCTATAGACCAGTGGTTCCCAAATTTTTTTGATTCTCTGCTCCCTTGTTGAATCCAGGTTTTCCCAAGGTGCCACCCCCCCCCCGTCAAATTCTAACAAGTAAACTTTGCGAAATAGCTAAATAGGAAATAGAATATTTGTTTCTTAATGCAAAAAAATCTGTACAAAGCTTGACAAAATGGGGTTACAAATAGGGACATATTTCAAATATTGCTCTTGTAAACTTAGAAAGTTGCTAGAGTAACAGGATTTGTTTGGCTTTTGAGGGGAGATCTATGCCTGGTATACAGGGCATTGTCAGACCCCACTCTGATGGAACTCCTGCATTTCCACAAAACAAACAGTACCAGTATTACCCATTCTAAAGACTTAAACCTTGCCACTGATATAAATAGGACCTGCTGGAGAGATAAGTATGTATCCCAGAGGCTACCCACTCTATGGAACAGGCTCCCCATCCATGTGAAGCAGAGTTCCTACCTAGTCCAATTCAAGTGCAAATTGGACAATTGGACGGGAAACTGGAAATTCATCCCTGGTTTGGCACCTATGTCTCTGATGCAAACAGGTAACCTGTAAATGGTTAATCTCCCAGGCCCATGCTTACCCTTATCAAAGGTATCAGAACTCATCAGAAATTTGGGATGCTTGTCTAGGCTTATAAAGGCCCTTGCAGTCATTAGCCTAGTAAACTCCTATGAACCTATGCAGCACCTAGGGGCAAATTTTACAAAGATGTTTATATTTCTGAATGTGAGATGAGACTGCATTGGGAAATTGTTTCAAATACAGAGTGTTAGAATGAGTGACAAAGGTATGTCAGTCTAAGGAACAGTGCACTCTAACATACCTCTTAAGTGTACCTCCTTTCAAGGACCATTCCTCATTTGGGGCCTTAAAACACTCATGTCCCTTGAAGTTCCACATTGAAAGGGTCTATCACCCATTTAGTATTAGCAAGTTTGTAATTGATATCCATGGTAAATAGAACTGAATCATGCATATCATTAAAAGTATTACTATATAATTAAAAATATCACATTTTAACTATAGTATGAGCTTCACAGATGGAGTTGTTAGTAAGTTTGGAGTGAGTGTTCCACATTTTGCCTATTTGTTCCACATTATGAAAGGCAGTGTTCCACATTTTGGAGATGGAAGCTATGCACTCTAATACACTGGATGGACTAGTTTAACTCAAAGCTCTCAACAGTATCAGGGACAAATCCAGAAAAAAAAATCAGGAGCACTTTTAAAACACTAGCACTATTAACTTGGCACATTGACAGAATAACAGAATGTGAATTAATACACATTTTATGAAGCAAAATAACCATACAATTTTTAATTATTGTCATTTATTAAGTGTAGCAGCTCACCACCCTCTCCCCAAAAGGCACCAGTTTTAGGAAGGAGAACAAAGCTAAAATTTAATTGAAACTCATGGACAGTTGAAAGGTATACTTTAACTGCAATCCAAAAATTACCTTCACACATATAAATCAGTTTTTTTTTCAGCATTTGGTAATGTGTAAATTAATTTATGCATGATTATTTAAAAACAAAGGACATGGCTTTTCAAACATACATTCTTACTAAAAAAATTAAGTCACCGCAACTAAACAAAAGCAGTAAGTAGCGAGATGTAAAAGATCACTCACCGGTAACGTAAATTCTACATTCTCTTGAGCTAATAACGACAAATACCTCCTGCACAAATTAGGACTGGACAGTGCCATCTTGGTGGTTCTACACATAATTAGCAATCGCTAACTGTAAAAATATAGCTCAGCAACTTCCTTCCTACACCCGCCCAGCCTGTCTCTTGTGTCCCATCTTATCCCTTATAAATCTGGCGATTTGGTGAGATGGTACATGACCCTTAATGAATAATGACAGTTATTACAGACTTGTTTTACTTCATCAATTCATGTTAATTCACATTTCTTGTTCAGTCAACTTTTCCTGTTAATAGTAATACTTCAATGTGTCCCTGATTTGGGGCATTTGTGAGAGGTGAAGAGCTCTACTGGTATTTCAGACCCGATAAGAATGTCCTTAAACACTCTAACATGGGTATTTTTTTACTGTGATTTGTTTATAAATTTGTCTTTCTTTAAAGTTCCGGAAGATTGGTGTGTTCATTTTCATTTCTCTTTGCCCACAATGCCAGTTATTTAATGCATGGGTAGGAGCTAATACGCTCGAGTAATGTCTTGCTGTTAACTTTAGCAGGTTGTGTAAACCTCCTTTTATAATGAGAGTTGTTATGGTCACTAGACCTATATCAGTGTGCTGATTCTTAACAATTTCTCGTATTCCGACAACCGTTCACTTATTAAATGGATTCAGTGATTTCGAACAGGTCAAAGTCATTCAATCAGTGCATCACTGCAGTGGAAGCACCGAGCCTTTGATGTGGGAGCACTGCTTGAGCTGTCAGTTGCCAGACTTTTCTGTGAACTTTACTTAAAGCCCTAAGCGGCTGCAAAATAAACCGCAAACTAATAAGCTTAGTAACTAAGCTTATTAGTTTGCGGTTTATTTTGTGGCTGAGCTTATTAGTTTGCGGCGTCCCTGTGAGAAAGCCATGGCTCCCCAGGGTGCTGCGGCACACACTTTGGGAACCTGTGCTATAGACTAATGTATAGATTACCTACTATCTCTGTCATGCTTGTATTTCATGCATGTGTGTTCTACTTTCACTGCAGTCTAGTATAAAACTGTCTGTAATACTACTACAAGGTCATATTTTGGTTCCAGGTGAGCTCTAGGTAAATAGCAATCAGTCAGTAATCAGCAGTGGCTCAGTAGCTCAGTTTGTTAAATGCTATGTATATAGCACATTTTGCCACACACAGACCAGGGTTCAAATCCAGTGCTATGTAGCACTAAATATTACAGTGTCACTCATAATATTTACAGATTCTCACTCCACAGGTTCTACACGTAAATGGGTGAGGTGGCCAGTATTATCAGTAAATAATTTTGTGTTTAGATGTCACAGACTGTTAAAATCATTAGCAAGGATGTGGAAATGCAGCATAAAATAAAGAAAATAAATAAAATAATAATAAAATAACATGAAATAAATAAAAAGTGTACTTTTGTTATGGCTGTATGTCTGGAGTGTCTGCTAAACATTGTTGCAGCTAATTCATACATTCCATGCAAAAGTCCTCTGCAGTCACTGCTATTGAGTTCTATCTCCATACCTGCCAAGCAAGGCATGATAGTTGTTTAGTTTCTGTACTGTACACATACATATCTCTCAAGTGTCATGCTGTCACGTAATGTAATTAGTAGTGCCTAATCTGTCTATCACAGGATTTACATGAAAATGATTACTTAAATTTCATAGCATCTCTACAACAGCCCACAGTACACCTTGGCAGTTATATAGGTCCACCTGATGTGCAAGTTTTCTGTGTAGTTGTGTACCTGCAGTTGTTACTGCTTGGCCCATACTGTCTTGTGCAAATAGCTTGAGTGGTATATACATGCTACAGAAGCTATAGAGGACTTGTACACATAAAGCAAAGGGCAGACCCATAGAGTAGATGGTAGCACTGTTGTCAAGAAAATAGCCTATAATGGTACTAATGGACTGTTGTTCTCTCTCTCCCCACCTCATCTTCATTTATTTATTATTGTTAATCATTGATTATGGTTTACTATTAACATATGTTGTTACATTAATTGTATTTTGGGACATGTGTTTTATTATTGTTATGTATTATAATGGTTGCATATTAACATATCTTGTTGAATTACCTATTTTGTTGACCTTATGCTGTAACTGTTGCTGGCATGCTGTTAACATACTGACTTTTCTATTATTTATTGATGTGTTTCACATGATATGCATTGATATATAACTGGGTTATTTCCACTGTTCTGGTATGCTGTTATTACTGACAATGTTTTGTTCATAACTAACCTATTGGTGTACCTCGATCTCCACAGCACGTCAGGGTAGTCCAGTTCCTGGTGATCCGCCTACTTTGCCTAAACTGGTCATGGCACTGGGTCCTGGCATGTCTGGGACCCAGGCTGGTGGTGCTCCCACCACTCCCCCTGCACCATCTGTGGCGGCGGGTTGACCCACCTCAGGGGATGGGGCCCAGCTTCCCCCTGGGAGCCATGGAGGAGTGGCTGCAGTCACCCAAGAGCAACTGCCAGTCATGGTGCACAGGATCTTTCATTGGACCTATGAATGTCACCTGCTCCAGACTGAGGGCACACTGGCCAGCCTGGTAGGGCAGGGTGGCCCTGACACCCAGCCTCCAGTACAGCCAACTTCGGAACAGTGAAGGAGCAGTGTTGACTGCCCATGGATGGGGATGTCAGTCAAACTGCTGCCATCTGGAGCCACATGCAACTCAGATTCCACAACACCTTCCCCACCCAAAGTGTTTACCCCCCCATGTGTCACACACCACCCCTGTCTGCTGTCTTATCTGTCTTGTCTGTCTGCTATCACATCCTCTCCTACCCAGCTTATCTCCCCACACATACCTATGTCCCTTCCCTAACATTCCACTCTCTCTTCTTAAAAAATAATGGGCACCTATGCCACAAAAAATATCATCCCATACACAGCTCTCCATTTCACACAAGTGTCCACTGGGCACAACTAATTTGGCCCAATTGACTTGACAACAAATTTATGCTGTCCCCACCCCTCTCTCTGGGGTTTGAGAGTACAAATTCATCCACAAAATCTGTTAAAATGCACAGCCATTACTGTACAAGAAATGGATAGCTGTGGATCTTTCTTACACCCATATTGCATATCCCTACTGCCTTTCCCATTGCCCCCCATTCTTGCCCCTATTTCACCACTTTCCTATCACCCTCTTTCTTTTCTTTATATTTTTGGTGCAGGTTTGCGCAGAGCAGTGCCGGTTTGCTTAGTTCAGCTTAAATGAGCTTTAATGACTATATGTGTCTATTACATTGCTACTCACATGTAGACAATAATCACCTCTGCCAAGTGCTGAATCCAGGCCCCTCTCATCTACAGCACAATGCATGAACCCACCACGCTGCACAGACCTTATGTTAAACAAGTATTTCTTGCATAACATACTGATTGCTAATTACAGTCATTATGCATGTAACTGAAATAAAACATTAATGTGAAAACCGAGAGTGTACCCTGGACTTTGGTGCAATACTAAATAATAAGAATGACAGATACTAATGGATGTAAGTGAGGCCTGTGATAGCAGGTATATGAGCCCTTTTATCAGCAAATTGTGGAAAGACACCTGCAAAGGCAGCAGTGGCAAAGTACATGTACAACTGGGACCCGGGTGGAGACATATAACCATATAAAGCCACGCACATACTCATGGATGTTGAAATGTTTCTCACAGCCTGTATATGTGCACAAATATACTTGCTTTCACAGTGTTTTAGTAGCTCAGTCTGTTAAATGCCTTGCAATAAGTGCATTTTACCACACACAGTCTTGGGTTCAAATCCAGTGTTGTGTGTTGCACTTCAATTACATTTTTGTGAAGACAACAAGTAATGACTAAGTCATGCAATTTTAATCTCCACAGGTTACTGCTACTTAATTATCTGCTACCTATTTTTGCAATTCAAAGGCTTGCAGGTAGGAACACACTGCACATATCATATAGCCTAACTATATGTCACCTACTATTCTGTTAAGCACATGCTTCGATTGGACTGTACAGGGTACCCTTACCCTTGCTCTGCTGTAAAGACAGAGCTGATGCAGCTGCACAGTTACACATACAGCTCGCTGTCCTCCAAAGTGTTCACACTCCCCCTATGTATTGTAGGCTACAGCAGCAGCTGCAGTCTGTAGTATACGCAGCTGTATGTTAAGGTAGCTGCTACAGAATACCATAACTCCCAAGCCCCTAGAACAAGGGATCCAGACACAACCATACATAATGGTGGGGGGTGGGGCAAAGGCCCAGACATAGAGAAACGTTTAACAGTTTGCACTTACAAGGATAGTAAGTTGGTAGAATAGCAGCTACTGCATTAGCATGCATATTATTATGGGTATGAAGTGTGACACTCACATGTCTCTTTTCCCTTACTTACCTCAACCCACAATGTTTGCCAGTGAACAGCCAGATGACCACAATGTCATGGGACACTGACCAAACATATGAGGCAAAACTATGAACGTACTTCATAAATCTCTACAGTGGACAGTATTTGTACCTACCTTCTGTGATGCTGTAGTCTCCACACCTCAGTAATGTCCATCTCAAAAACTAAGAAAGAGGCCAAAGCCTACATGAAGGCCTTATATATTGCACTGTGGTGGCATGTCATTGGCTAATCATAGTGCAATTCAGCTGGTTTGGCTGTAATTAGCAGTTCTGAGCCACAGATTTTTTCAGAGGCAATTACCTGTAAATGATCACTACCATCAAAAGGCAAGCAACTGGTTATGGGGAATATGTTTGTATGATATTTCAGTCACACAGAGTATGTCCAAAGCATTTCTAGAGGAAAGATTCAAAAAGGGAATACTGCACTCCACCGGGTATGTAATATATTTCTCAATATAGCAGGATGCAGATGGGAGGATGGAGGTACGGGGAATAGGGATTACAGCGCTTGTCTTGTCTTAGATCTATGGAATTGATGTGTCATTGATATTCTGCTGTCCTACACCTACAAGCAAGCCTCTCAGCTGTCCCTGCTTTCAATCACATCTCAGCTCTGTCCCTGTCAATCCCTTCTACAAGGGTCAGCTGTTGTATGAAAACTAGTGGATTACATGTATTACATAGTGACAATAACTAAGGGTGTACACTCCTGTAACATCAAATGATGTACTGTAATTCACCTCCTCTCATTCTATCAATGTGTCATATAAATAGTTGTAACATTGTAAAAGTGTCCCTGAACCTGCATCATGTACTCTGGTTAAGTCCCTGTTTCATTGGCATTTGTTCCTGTTTGGTTAAAAACTAAGCCTAACATACCTGACAAAGGCATAATTAATGGGGGGGGGGGGAGGGCAAAGGCCCAAACTCAGCAACAGAGTATAAATATTGCCTGTACAAAGTAATAATGTAAACAGACTAACATATATTACTGTAGCATAACTGCTTTCTGAGGGGTATGACATGTGAAAGTCAGATTCTGTCTTTATTTTCTGACAGCAACCATCAATGATTGGCTAACCATCTGTCAGACATCTACAAGTCTGTGTGAAAAGGACCACATCTATGAGGCAAAGATTTTGACATTCTACAAACATCTGTATAGTTGAGAGGTGTGATACCTACAGGGAACATATACTGCAGCAGGTTTGCATTGCTTTCTGTCATTGTGGAACACTGATGTTGCTGGACTGTCCCCATATAGTTGTTGTAATAACACACTGCTATTTTACAGTGGCCGTATGACATATTAGTGGGAATTTGCCCATAGCGGACACACCACAGTAGACTGCATTGATGAGTGTAGGGACATACAGTAGAATCTGTCATGGCACAAAGGGACATAACCCAGTATTGTTACTATCCTAGTGTCCACACATGTAGTGTGTTTCCAGACTGTGGGGTATGATGTGTGAGGGAGCTGTGATTACTGCACCTCATTATAGGAGTACAGGATCTGTACATAGTGGATGTCCATGTATCTGGTCCTGTAATGTGTTCCCCTCTTGTTGTCTTTCAGGAACCATGTATCACAGGAGTCATCCACCATTCTCAACTGCAGAGAATTACATCATAGTGGATGACCTCTGACACCACCATCACATCCTGCTTTCCAGGGGTCAGCACAATAGTGAGCAGCGGGCAGTGTTGTGGGCAGACCTTGTGTGGGCTATTAATTAGATTGGCCAACAGGACAGGACCTATGAGCAGGTCCGACACTGGGCCACAGATATGGTGAATGCTGCAAGGCAAAGGACAGCTGCTGTTGCCAGGATCGTGCTGCCACCAGTAGAGGGGCTGTGACAGAACAACCATTCTTTGCCAAAGAGGAATTCCTGGTGAACCTAGGATCAACCAACAGCTCCCAGGCATCCATTACACCATACATCCTGGAGGTGGGTGTCACAGCGTCCACAGAAGTGGAGCATCCAGGTAATTATACTGTGTTCACCAGTGTAATACTGTATCAGTCATTGTGGGAGGCTGTACATACCAGTACATGGGTGTCAGGTCTATCTGAATTTGGGGGGTTGTGTTTTATGTACAGTTGTGCACACATACTCAGAATGTCAGCAATATAGACATTATAACAGTAGCTACTATACATGTGGATATATGTACATATTACCTTGCAGTGCTCCAACATTTGGTGGAGCTGACAATACCTCACCCTCACCTTTTCATAGGTCTCTCAGGTGTGGCCGAAGTCTGTGGTCCTGTATCTGGTAAGTGTGATACTGTTGTTTTAAGGATCATATATACCTAAAAAAGTTAAGGGCTGCCATTTTGCCCTATGTACAACTGTTAAGCTTAGCCAGAGTAGAATATCCTTTTTTTTCTGGAACAGTTAACTACAGTGCAGAGACTGGGTTATCACAGGTGTGTATTTGTACAAACTTTAACATGTTTGCACTTATAGTTATGAGCAACTACGCAGCCTGCTATGCATGAGGCAATTACTCCAATATGCCTGTTCAAACACAATAGGGAGATTGTACACACCTGAGGCAGTGATGCTACTACTGGCATATCATTCTCAGGATAGGTGTACTGGGTTTACAGTGTAGTTCTATCATATACAGTGTCATATTGCATACCTCACAGGTGTATTGTACTGGCAACATTAACTGGATGTAGCTGAAGTTCATGTTATAAAGGGCCTGACTTGTCTGTGTATGTTGTTGTGAGTTTGTCTGTTATGCATGGGATCAGAGATGAGAAGATGTGGCACATGCAATTGTGGAAAGTCATCTGTATGAGTCTGTGTGGATTACCATACATAATAGTGCAGGTAGTAATGTACTGCTTTTGTCTTGCTTCTCACAGGTGAATGGGGGGGGGGTTGGCCTCTGTCCCCCTCACAACCTGATGTCAGTGTCTCATCAAACTCTGATGATGATGGTGGCCATAGAGAGACACTGGTGGGGTTGTTGGAGGCTGAACATGTCCCAGAGGTTGACATCCCTCTTCTGCCCCCATTGTCCTCGCACACAGTCACTATGCCCACACATACCCAGTCCCCAGAGGCCACAGATATTGAACAGTCAGAGGGTGGTGACGTTGCACAGGACAGTGTGACAACTATTGCATCAGTGAGTGTAGACACTGGCCATAGCCAGACAGCTGGCAAGGTCCCACACTGACAGATTGACAGGGGTGCTCAAAGGAGCACTGTTGCCCATTCACCACAGGTCTCACATCACAGGTCACTCATTGCATGTTTCAGGCCATTATGGAGGCAAAAGCACATTCTGAATGCAACACCAGATGGATGCTTAGGGTTATGAATGCAGCACAGTATGACATTTGTGACTGCATCAACCACATTGGTGATACCCTGGATCGGTTCACTGATGTAGTGGATAGATAGTGGGCTGACACCGTGTCTGTCTTTGACTGCAAATTGTCTGTGCTGGAACATCTGGTTGGAGTTGGGTGTTGGACACGTGGACGTAGGTCAGCAACACCATCTGTTGAGAGTCCACATGGCTGTGCACACTCACTCTCCCCTTAGTGGCAGTACCTCCAGTGCTACAGAGGGAAATGTGCTGTCCACACCATGACATGGCGGGCCATGGGCATGTGGCATTTACTGTCAGCTACTAGCACAGCATCTGACCTTGGGCACAGTGGTGCCAGTGCTACTCCTGGTGGAGACAGTTCCTGTGTTCATGGCTGGAGATGGTGAACTGTCCACTCTACCATGTACGGTCCAGTCCATGACTGTTCAACATACACATGTGTAGGGTTTGCACTGGGCTTGACTGTGTACATGCACACAGTCAAACACCACTGTCGCATGCAGGTCAACAACAGACACACATGGCACCTCTCCATGTCCCATCTATCCAGCACCACTTCCTGACTCACACACATGCTGTCAACTGTTTAGCACAGCCTAGGCCTCTGGCATCCACACACCACACCTTGCCCCATCCCTGCCATCCTTGCCATTGATGCAGGGACATGCAAATATATGTCTGATACACAGGGTGACTATATTACTTTACATGTACTTGTGTAGTGCAGTATTGTTATGCCATGGCAGTTGTTGTAGGCTATGAAAAGTACTGTATGCTGGCATGTGTCATGACTACACATCAGACTTTGTGTATCTTTGTTGCATGATGTTAGTCTCCTGGTAGTTTTACAGAATGACAGATGTGTCATGGACCTGTGTATGTTTCTGTTCCAGGCATCTGAGCATTTAAACTAGGGACACATAGAAACAATACAGAGGCACAGGATGGCATGGCAGCACAGCCAAAATATGACATCAGCAAGGTATGGCAGTATACATGCATGGCTCTCCATGTGCATATGTGTAGAACAGTATGTCAGGGACAATGGGGATAGTCAGCGTAATCATGCTTTCATACTTTGTGATGAGGTCTGGTACCCTTGATACGTGTTACTTGGGGTTTTCTGAATATACAAATCTAGATGCTGGAGCACAGCAGTTATGCTTATGTAGATGGGGGCAATTTAGGGACAGCAGCTAGTCACAGGGCTGCAAAATGCATAGCCATTGTGCAAAGATAGCCCATATGGGCATGCTTGTTGTGCTGCAAGGGGTAGTTCACACACACACATACACACACATGCACAGAGATAGCCCATATGGGCATGCCAATTGTGCTGCTAGGGGATAGTTCACAGACATGCACACACACACACACACACACACACACACACACACACCAGATGGGCATGTCTGTAGTGCTGCAAGGGGATATATTTACACACACGCACACACACACACACACACACACACACACACACACACACACACACACACACACACACACAAACAAAATAGTTGGATGATGTGAGATTAGAACCCCTACCTATCTAATAGTACACACATTACTTATCAGAATCAGAATCACATTTATTGGCCAAGTATGCACATATACAAGGAATTTGACTCCAGTTTCAGTGACTCTCCATGTATGAATTACTTAAATGACATACATTCAACTATCAAGAACAAGACAAACAACATACATGCAACTATTAAGAACAAGACAAAAAAAGTAAATATATACATATAAGGTGCAAAGTGTGACTCAGTGCAAGACATACTGAAATAAACTCTAAAAGAAACAAGTATTAACAATATGTAAACAATACTACAGAATTCTCAGAGGCTTGGGAAAAAGAATACCCCAACCTAATAAGCTGAGTTAACCGTTAATGACCTTGATGGCCTGTGGCATGTGCCATGGTGTTCATCTGATATTACACTGTCAGCCAGTGCTCTTAAGGTGGATGACATCAGCAGGCCTTTTAAAGGAGGTCAAAGTTGAGGCCAGCAGCTAGTCACAGGGCCATAAATGCATAACCGTTACCTGGAGATAGGCCAGATGGGTATGCCTGTAGTGCTGCAAGGGGATATATTTACACACACCCACACACACACACACACACACATACACACACACACACACACACACACACATGCACCCACCCACACACACACACACACACACACACACACACACACACACACACACACACACACATGTTGGATGATGTGAGATTAGAACCCCTACATATCTAGTAGTACACACTATAGCTTGCAGTACTTATTACATGTGCCACTGTGTTTATCTGCAATTACACTATCAGCGAGTGCTCTTAAGGTGGATGACATCAACAGGCCTTGTAAACGAGGCCAATGTTGAGATCAACAGCTAGTCACAGGGTCATAAAATGCATAACCATTGCACAGAGATAGGCATGTCTGTAGTGCTGCAAGGGGATATATTTGGACACACACACACACACACACACACACACACACACACACACACACACACACACACACACACACATTTGGCTGATGTGAGATTAGGACCCCTACCTATCTACTATTACCTACTATAGCTCACAGTACTTCTTGCACACACCACAGGATATGTCTGTTGTATATATGGATGCTGGCACAGTACTTGTGGAGTATGCAAATTGGCCTTGTGTTAGACAGCATGTGTGGCCTGCAGAGTGGTACTGCTTCATACTGTTCCCTACTATGTATTTACAATTACCAGTTTGGCCATATGTGGCTGGTTGCAATTTGATAGGCAGACATGTGGCCAGGGACAATATGGCCTTTCCAAGGCATGAGTTGCAACCAGTATACATTACACCACCTGTTCACCTGTGTCTGCTAACAGTGTGACATTCCACAGTCACAGAAGTATCTGGTTGAGTGGACTATGTACTATTGCAGCCTTAGTCTGGCTCCATTGGACAACTGTTGTGATGTGTAAGTGCAGATAACCCCAGCATTCTGAGGGTATATGGGGACATTCGTACACCCCTCCACACACACACACACACACACACACACACACACACATATATATATATATATAGAGAGAGAGAGACAGAGAGAGAGACAGAGAAAGAAATAGAGAGATATAAATATATAGATATACAAATGTGTATAACAGGGATATCACCTTAACTGTTGCTGTGTGTGTGCATTATGTAAATGTGTTATGTAAATATATGTGGCAAGTCTATTTATCATTCTACTTTATATAGCTATATAACTATATATATCTGCTTTATTTTCTGAAAAAAAAAAACAAAAAAAACTTATTTCCCACCTTTCTAATCTAGTATAGTCCAGTTTTCAGGTCAGTGCTGAATTCAGGGCTGTGTTACAAATCTCTGTGTTTGCCCATACCTTACATGGATAGAAGGACATTTCTTTGTTCACCTGTGAGAGAGGGGAGCTTTGAGAAGCCTATCTGCCCCTGGAGGAGTGGTTTCAGCCCAGAAATTAGTAGTTTTTTGGCCATTTTGTGCTAATTTCTATCTCTTTCATTTCCCTGGTATAAAAACTGCATTTGCCTGGTTTTGCACATCTGGCAGTGCCGGTTAGCTAGGGTGAAACTATTCCCGGCTCCACAAAGTATCCTCTTCAAATTTTCCCTTGGAACTAGGCAAACTTTCAACTTAAGCACTCATGCCATTCATTTCTCAGCCTGGCACTTGCTCAAAACCCATAGCAATCGCGTATAAACCCCAGCACTAGACCCTCCTATACTGTACAGAAGGACAAGGCTCTCTATTCGATCTTATCAGCCATTCAATAAAACAGTTCACTGTACCTTTCCAGGCATATCCAAAGGGCAGGTTCAGGTGTACTCTCTAGTCCAACTGGTGAATCTGGGCATTTTGAGGCAATGTTACAACTGCCTCATGTACACAGACAACCCTCTCCTCCTACCACCAAACATTAATACATGCGAGAGATTAAATTATACAGCCAAACTGGAGGCTAAGCTCTCTCAACCCAAGACTGAATCAGACAGTCAAGAGGAGAGGGGAAATACTTGCATCACACCACCAGTCTCACATAGACCTATTAAACCAGCACTGGCAAAAAAGACACATAAATACACAAAAACATACTTGGCAGCTCTAAATAAAAATCTGCAAAAGCAACAGAGACCTCCAAAGCAGATATCCAAGCAACCTCCACCCCCCAAAACAAACCATGAAACACATACTTCACAAAACCAGTGCAGCACGCAATGACAGCCCTTAAGGCAAAATAACATACCCAACATACTAGTAATAGGTGACTCTATAATCAGACACACTGACGTCCCGCTCACTAGGCTGAATAAGGAGAAGATTACTGTTAGCTGCCTGTTGGGTGCCAGGATCTGCCACATAACACAAGCACTCAGGTCACTCCAGAACAAGTACAAATATGACTCTGTCATTGTCCATGTTGATGTGAATGACCTGAGCCATACCTCCCTGGACTACATGAAAAGAGACATGTAAGATCTCTCTGATCATGTAGTCCAGGCTGGTATGACCCTGACCTTGAGTAGCATCCTGCCCTCACCAAGAATGATACCACGGTATAAAGAAAAAATTATCAATTTCAACAATTGGCTAAGTTTCTGGTGTCATTCAAAGGGGATCCAGTGTCTGTCCACCTAGGATGACATGCTTGACAAGCCACGCTGCTTCACTAGAGATGGCTTGCACCTGCCACCCTTAGGCTTTTGAATACTGGCCAAAGCTCTTGCCAACCCATAGCACCTTTTTTTAGGCAAGGCTCAAAAGACAAACCCACCACCGTAAATAGCACAGGTAACAAAAAACTGAGGGTAATGCTACTCAATGCCAGAAGTCTAAACCTCAAAATGCATGCACACGAGGCACTCTTCAGTATGGAGAAAATCGATATATATGCAGTAACAGAAACCTGGTTTAAGGCTCCAGAGAGCACCCCAGCACTACCAGGCTACAACGCATACAGAACTCGGGTCGAAATACAAAAGGCGGGGGTGTATCCATATTCATCAAGGATACCCACACCTCCAGGTTAGTGGCACAGCACAATGCATCAGAGATCATCCACGTGCAACTAACAACGGGCAAAACTGCAATTCAAATTTTAGCTTGCTACAGATCACGCACCATGTCCCAGGACCCCCATTCCGTATTTCTGGAAACACTGGGAAACATAAAGGTCCTACCAAACACCCTAATATTGGGTGATTTCAATTACCTAAGCATTAACTGGGAGAACTACTCAAGTACTAAATCCCTTGCCCAACATTTCCTAGAATTTATAAACTCAAATGCCTTGGATCAACTGGTCAACACTCCCACCAGAGGTGACAACATATTGGACCTGGTCATCACCAACATGGGCGACTGGTGATCCACACAGGAGGTCAACCTATTGCTGGTTAGATCTGACTATAAACAATCACTTTGGATATTCGCATTCTGTCCCCACCCCTGGACAAGGAAACCACCGTGAAAAACTTTTCAAAACAAACCATGTTACTTAAGACCAAGGTGGAAAGTTTCAAAGGCCCCATGCTAAAGGATAACGCTGTCCAAGCTGCAAATTCATTTACTAATGCATTCTACGGGCACCTACAAGAATGCATAGATCATACTATCCCAAGCAAAACCAAGACTCACTCCTCCAAGAAAAGGAAACCAGTCTGGTGGACTCCTGCCATAAACAAGCTATACAATAGAAGGAAGAAACTTGAGGGCAAGAGTCATAAACAAAATTGCAGGTACAGAAACATCATACAGGTAAAGTCAATAGTACAGAAAAGAGTAAAATCCCAAGAAGGGAAGACATCCCTGATTAGTATCAGCAGGAAACTAAGATCTCTCATAAAATCATCCAAGGCGAGCTTCGAAAAAAAAATTGCCAAGGACTCCAAAGATAACCACAAGGCATTCTTTATCTATGTCAAGAATCTAAGTGGCAATGCTCAGATCTGCTTGGAGTTAATGCAGAATGGCACAAAATACACTGAACCAACCGATATTGCCAACATCCTGGCAGACAGGTTCAGCACAAACTTCACCCCCCTCTCATCCCCAAAAGGGCCCATAACCATACCAGAAGAATGTAGAGCCCCTGAAATCACAGACACTCAGGTTAAAACAGCCCTCTCCAAAGCCAAAAACACAGCATCAATGGGACCGGACAGTGTCCCAGGCTACATCCTACATGAGCTCAAAGACAAACTAACACCTCACCTAAACACACTGTTCAAACTCAGCCTCTCCACCGGCTACGTACCCATAGAGTGGTGCACAGCAACGGTTATTCTGCTCCACAAAGTTGGAACCACAACAGACCCGGGGAACTATTGCCCTATAAGCCTGACTAGCTTGGTTTGCAAGGCTATGGAGTGCACCATCATCGAACTCATTAGCAGAGACATTGGGAACCTCCAAACACTGGACTCTACCCAGTTCAGCTTTGTTAAGGGCAGATAATTCCTCCTAAACCTGGTGGACATCTTTGAGATAGTAACTAAGGCTATATATGAGGGAAAGGTGGTCCACACAGCCTACCTAGACCTTGCAAAGGCCTTCGACACCATTCCCAATTCTGGTATTATAGACAAGCTCACCAGCCTGAATATAAACCCCTACATCACAAGATGGGTTTCCAACTGGCTCACGGACAGAACCCACATGGTGAGAGTTGCGGGAACTAGGTCCGACTCTAAACAGGTTACAAGTGGCACTCCTCAGGGCTCAGTCCTAGGACCCCTCCTGTTTGGCATATACTTCTCAGAGGTACAGGCAAGCACAGGAGGACAATGGCCGAACAAGTTCAAAGACGACTGCAAACTAGGAGCTATAATTTTATTTTTATTTTATTTATTTTACATTTGTTGAATGGGCTAGTCTAACTGGATATATGTCCATTTTCAGTAGAGACCCAGGGAGATAAGCTCCAAGACACGATCAATCAAATACAAATACAAGTACAAACAACAAAAAGCAAATATCATAATAAAAATAGCAAATATCATAATAAAAAACATCAACAACTGTAACGTGCAGTACAGCATAGAGGTTAGCACAAGATGTACAATGAGGGCAAGAGTCATAAACAAAATTGCAGGTACAGAAACATCATACAGGTAAAGTCAATAGTAGAAAAAGGAAGTTAGTTGTGTAGTGATGTTACTAAGGATTTACTTAAAAATAGATATTTACAGAGGATAGAAATAATGTAAAAAAGGGAGAGATGACAAAAATATAGTAAGAAGGAAGATATAACAGTGGATGATAAGTAATGGATAGGCAAAGTCAAGTTTGAAGAGATAGATGACTAGTCCGGTTTGGTACAGGGGCATAGCCAGTAAGATTTGTGATAAAGTTTAAGTCTGTTTTTGAAGAGTGATAAAGAGGTGAGTGAGGAGAGGTCATTAAGGAGAAGATTTCAGAATTTACCTACAGTATTAGAGAAGAGAGAATCCCCAGCCCTGTTATTAGGTTTAGAGGTGTGTACAAGAAGTTTGTGTCATGAGCGTAAAGACTTCAGATTTTTATAGGGGGTGATCAGGCTAGATACAATTGGAGTATTAGAAGGTTTATAAAGAATGTTGTGGGCAATGGTTAGTTGGTGGAAGTTCTAACCATCCTAGCTTGATTTAAATGTATACAGTGGTGGGTTCTAAATGGGTTGCCTGTTGCAAATCTCGCAGTGTTATTATAGGACATTTCCAATTTGCTGAGGTTATTCTTGGATATATTAGTAAAAATGGGTGAGACATAGAGGAGTGTAGAGATCAAATGAGTGTGAGCTATAGTAGTTTTGGCTGTAGGAGAAAGGAAGGGTTTAATCCTACAGAGAGTGCCAATTTTTTTGTTGACAGTCTTTATAGCATTGTTGATGTGGATGTCGAAGTTCAGATTAGTGTCGATGGTGACACCTAGTAGTTTGGTGGTAGGGTCTGGAGATATTATAGTACCATTGGTGGATGTCACAGAGAAATGAAGAGGAGAGGACTTCTGAGTAGGAGTGAAGAGGAGGAGTTTTGTTTTTTGGGTTCAAAAGAAGACACTGCTGAGTGAACCATTGTTCAACTATGTTAAATACCTTCTGGGTAAGAGAGTAAAGGTCTTGGGAGGATGTAGCTGAGCATAATAGTGTGGAGTCATCAGCATATTGTATGCAAGTGGCTTGGGGGATAGCTAGATGCAAGTCATTAATAAATATGGAGAAGAGGAGAGGTCCTAGTATAGACCCCTGAGGGACACCTAGGGTAACAGGTAGATGGATGGATAGAGTGTTATGCCATAATACTGCCTGCTATCATTTGTCAAGGTAGGATTGGAACCATTTTATGGAAAGTGGATCTAATGACAGAGATTTTAGTATGTTTATGAGAATCTGGTGGTTTACCATGTCAAATGCTTTAGACAGGTCGATAAATAGAGCAGAAGAAAGATTATTCCAGTTGCGGTGCCTGTTAATGTAATCAGTAAAGGAAAGGAGGGCAGTGGTAGTGCTGTGCGAGAGTCTGAAAACATGCTGACAGTTAGAAAGTAAATTGTTTTCAATTAAGTGGTTGAGTAATTGCCTATGGATACATTTCTCCATGATCTTAGCTAAAGGAGAAAGTAGGGCAGGGGGATAATATGGAAGACTTTCCATAAGGTAGGGATGTGACCTTTGCTAATAGTTCTATTGATCAGTATGGAAATAGGGTAGGCAATAGCCTTGGCTGATAACTGTAGATATTCAGAAGGCAGTAGGTCTGCAGAGGTAGAGCATGGTTTCAGTTTATTCAAAAGGGTTAGAATAAATGTGGTTGGGACAGGTTTGAAATGAAAAGGAGGGGGTGGGGTTGAGGTATCGGAAGGCAGTGTGAAGGTATTTGGTGATAGTTGACTAGCTAGTGTTTGGATAGCATCTGTAAAGAAGGTATTGAAGGTATTAGTTGTATGGATGGGGTTTTTCTGGCCTGTATTTTGATGGTTTGGTGTAGTGGATTGACCTGGGTGGAGTAACTGCTTAATGCTAGCCAAGAATTTATGTGGGTTGTTGTGATTAGGTTGTTGAAATTGTAGGTAGTAGTTTCGTTTATCAGAAAGTATAGCCTTCTTAGTGTCATTTCTTAGCTGTCTAAAGGTTTGTTGGTCTATTTGTTGGTTTGTAGTCATTCTCCATTTAGCCCAATATTTATTTCTGAGATGCATTTTGTGTTTGGTTTCCTTAGAAAGCCATGGGGCAGAATTGGCCTTAATTCTAATAGATCTGGTTGGAGCGTGGTGGCTAAGAATGGCAAGGAAGGTAGAATTAAAAAAATGAATGGCTTCATCTAAAGAGAGGTGTTTTAAGGGAACCCAGTTGCATGCTCTTAGTTCGATTTGGAATAGATCAGGGTTACATTTCTTTTTGGATCTGATACTTCTGATAGAGGTTGTAATGAGAGTGTTGGCTTTATGCCTGATGATGAAGGTAAGTGAGTGGTCACTTATATTATCAGGGAGGGTTCCAGAATTATAGTAGTGAGTATGATTGTTTGTAAGAATCCAGTCTAATATGCTTGCTTTCTTGTTAGCTTTATTTATTCTGGTAGGGGAGGTAATGGTTTGAGAAAAAACATATAGATTAATGTGGGTGGTAGGGCAGCTGCTACAATAGGAGTTCCAATCTATATTTATATCACCTAGGATTATGGTTTCTTGAGGCAGGTGTTGGGATAGCCAGCAAAGGATATTTTCCATGGTGGCTACATTATTTCCAGGGGGTAGATACATACAGATAATATAGACTGATTTAGCATTGTTAAGTTCAAGTTTAGAGATGCGAATCTTAACATTGGAATCAAGAGGTAGATTACAGTCATATGTGGTTAACTGTAAGCCAAATTTAAATAGAATAGCAACCCCACCGTCTTTCTTAGCTACTCTGTCAATTCTTAGGATATTATATCCGGGTGGGATAATTTCATTGTCTTTGATAACAGGTTTTAGCCATGTTTCTGTAGCTTGGAGTTGAGTTACTTTGTTGTTAATACTATGTGTATTAAGATGAACTAGTGGGAGGGAGATAGATGGTTTAGCAAGGGGGATAATTAGTTGATTATGGTTATGGAGAGAGATAGGGGTTGCTGCTGGGCCAGGGTTAGGATGAATATCACCGTCCTTTAATGTGAGGAGTTTTCCTAGATAGCTTGGGTTAGGGAACTTGCTGTACAGAAATAACACTCTCCTTGGATGTAGTGTATTATATTTAATGTGTAGTATTCTATGATACTTTGCAAGTAGGTAGCTGGGTGAGCATGTTATGTTTGCATGGTTATGCAGGTCTGGTAAGGGCTGAGAGTTGGTTTGTTGATTGGGGTAGTCAATGTGTGGATATATTGGGTGCTCATACGAGGAGAGTAAATAGGCAAAGGTTAGAAGTGGTAGTGGTAAAAGAGTGAAGCAGAGTAGAACTTGAAAAGGGATGGTTGGCTTAGCCATTGGGAAGGATTAGCTATTGGATGTATGTATGTAGAAATGGAAGTATTTAAGGTGAGAGTGTATAAAGATAGGAGGGTGTGGTGAGGATAGAGGGGAGTGGTAAGAGATGGGAGATGAAAGAGATGTCCAATGGGAAACGTGTAGAGGGTTATGGGAAGAGGAAGAGGTATGGTTAGAAAGCATAAGAGTAGGACCCCTGGAGGTGGGTGGGATTTGGGGGTAGGGAAGAGAGCAGAGTGAGCCCACAGGGCAAATGGAGCGGGCAGACATAGAGACTGGAGCAGTTGTAGAGGAAACAATCAGCAGGACTGATATGTGAAGGTAAGTTTTAAAAGTCAGATGTGGTAAAGGCCAGTGAGAAGTGAGCCTAGGAAAGGTAGTAGTAGACAGTAGTAGTAAAGAGTAAGGTGAGGGAACAGGATAGCAATGCAGGTACTACAGGATAAATAAGTAGCTATGTAATAGAGAGGATGAGAAGGGGATGTGGTTGGGTAAATGGTGCCACTTAGTGGGCAGGCATAAAATTGCAGGCTGATTTAAGAGGGAGTCAGATGGAGTAAACAAAGTAAAGGTGGGTGCTTAGTCAAAAAGAGGGTTTCTAAAGAGGATGGGGGAGAGAGAGTGATTAATGTATAGAAGAGAGGGGGTGAAGGCTGCTGGCTGCCTTAGCTCAAGACGTACTTTACCACCTGTAGCAGTGGTACACTAGTAGAATGACATTCAGGCAGGAATTACTCAATACACATACTTTTCCTGCATCCTTGATATAGGGTTTGTAGGGCAGATAGGCTGTGAGGTGTATCGCTGATAATTGCAGGGGTTCCTGGAAGCACAAGTAGAGCAGGGTAACTTAAGGAGGCAAGACAAACGAGGTAGTTATGAGAAACAGGAGTTAGCACATATCAAGTTAAATTGGACATATTATACTAAACATTCACATATACCTATATGTAGATAGGAAATAAACAGTACAATAATCCTTGTATTTCAGATAATACTAGTCATTCACAGAGTCAGATATGTAAAAATAGCAGTTACACATTACCTAACCCTTGGTAGCAGCAGATGTAGAAACACAGTTAAGCATTATTTATATGCCGCTTGGTAGTAAAACACTTTCTGCAAGAGTTATATGCCCCTAAGTAGTAACAGAAACAAGAGGATAATAGTATATGATGTTCCTACCTATTTAACAGCTACAGTAGACAAGCATCATAAAACAAACACTATGAAGGACTGTGCTGGGACAGGACAGGCTTAAAATGACTGTAAAATAACACATTAACAGCATAAGAAGAATGAGTGTTGAAGAAACTAGGCTACAGAGTAAGCGCTTAGGAGGCGCCGCTCAAGAGCCATTTGACTCTCCGGCTGACACAGACATCCTCCAAAAGGGACTTACTGAGATGGATACCTGGTGTCAAAATCATGGCCTCAAGCTAAATGCCAAAAAGTGCACAGTCATCCCCTTTGGAAAAAAACAAAGTACCCACAAACTACCACATAGGTGGTAGTCCCCTAAATACGGAAGACGTAATAAGGGATCTGGGGTCTCAAGTAGATAGTAATCTCTCTTTTGATAATCACATTGCCAAAGTGGTTAGAAAATCCTTCTACATGGCCCACCTAATCACAAAAGGGATCGCATCCAGATCAAAAGAGGTCATTGTGCCCCTCTACTCATCACTCATCAGACCCATGATAGAGTACAACGCCTCATTTGGGATGTACCTTACAAGACACCTGCAACATCTGGAAAGATCACAGAAGTACCTCACCAAGAGGATCACTGACCTCAAACAGATGCCCTATGCAGCTCGACTGAAGAAACTCCAGCTGTACTCGGTTGCATATCGCCTACTCAGAGGTGATCTCTGCCTGACATACAAGGCCATGTCCAACCCAGAATTGATGGACGTGCTCCACCTAAAGAAAACTGTATCCCCTCGAGCCACACGCTCTAGGGATCTAAACCTCATCACAACAATAAATAGGACATGTTGGAGGGATAGATTCCTGTCCCAGAGACTTCCCATGATTTGGAACAAGATTCCAATCTACATTAGGCAGAACTCCTCGCTAACACTCTTCAAGAGAAACCTTGACGAGTGGATGGGAAACAGAAAGTTTACCCTGAGGATCACTGCAGTGGCTCTGCTGGACAGAGGCACAGGGATCTAATCTAAGGGGGCAACGAAAGCCAACACATTCTGGCTAGGCTTATAAATGCCTTCGGGCAGATAGCCTAGTACCTACCTATGAACCTATATATATATATATATATATATATATATATATATATATATATATATGTGTGTGTGTGTGTGTGTGTGTGTGCCATATACTGAAAGACACAGTAATCATGTGTGAGGGGGGATAGGGAGAGACAGATATGTATATGTAGCTGTCTGTATGTACATACATATTTACACATAGCGGGTCTTTGGGTTGAAAAGTCAACAGACTTGGGCTCAAGTTAGCTAAGTGTAGGAGCATGCCCAGTGTGACTATCAGTACTTACAAGGTGACTCCAGGCCAGAGCTACCTGTACTCCAGTCTGGAGTTTTGTGTGCTGCAGACCATTGGCTGCTGCACTTGTTGCCACAGTACAGCACTTCCCTGATATTGTCCAAGGCATTCCCCAGCTGTTTGCTGAAATTAATATGCAACTCGTACCTCTCAGCTGTACAAATTTTCACAGATTGTCCACATTTTTGGCTCATATTTTCGGTCCGTTTTACATAATATTGTAGTTTTCTGGCAAATTAGTGGCAAATCATTAAAGACTGAATTTAAGAAATAATGACAGACATTTGAGTTTCAGACTCCATACACATCAGGAGATTCATGCTAATGCAAGACCTGTTATTCGATCAAATGTATACATGTGTAAGAGCAATATTTAAAACTTGTCCCTATTTGTGGACCTTTGTCACACTTTTATTCATGGCTTTGGCCAGATTTCTTGCTCAAAGAGGTTGAGAGGTATGATGTGTCTGGGGTACATGATGTAACACTGCACACAGGGTGACAGTCTGCATACCTCTCCCTGTACATGTTTTTGCAGAATGTCCAGTATTTCATCCCATATGTCTGCTCTGTTCCTCATACATTTGTGGCTTTCCGGTAATATACTGAAAAATGCAGTCACTGAATTGTTGTAACTACTGACCTGTTGCAACTTGCTGTTATACTAGCCACCTGCTAGGTTACTCAGAGCATGTATAATGTCTGTCTGTAGGTTCAGACCTTTGTCATCCCATTCACTCTGGCTTTGTCCATCTTTCTTGCAGTAACAGATTGAGGAGTTATGGCAGTCTGTGGGAATACCAACATACGAGTATCTCACGTGCAAATGATGTAGATGCTGTCAGATTCAAACCATCGACCCCCATCACCCATGTTACTGTCTCTAGTCAAGTGAGCCACATCAGCCTCCAGACAGAGAGGTCTCATTCCTCACACTATCAACAACATACAGACAAACACTGTCACACCTGCATTATGAGGGAAATACAACGTGTAGACAGGTTCTATGTCACAGCCCTGTAATTGTCTGGACTGCTAATATACCATTGTTGACCTACTGTTACAGCAGTTGTATGGGAACACTGATGTGTTGGGGGTGGGATACAACCAGCCCATGCTATGCTGGCATAGACAGTCATGCAACTGTCCTGTGACAACACTGTTTGGCATCTCCCTTGAATAATGTAGTGGAATTTCCATCCATGTGACTTAGTGAATATTATGGAGCACATACTATTGTACAGATGACCTATTATCCCAAGTGGCTGTTAGATCTCGGCAAGTGGCCCAATAGCACACTATAGAGCTCTGCAAGTAAACCAATAGCCCACTATATGCATACATGTGGCAGGTCCATGCATATGCTACCATAGTCTAGTACCCTGTACAAGTGGTGTATAGGAGAGTGACTTACCTTGCAAATGCAGCAGTTGACAGAGCTATAGTTCAGGGCTAACTCTGTCTGATGCAGGCAGTACACAGCCAATACATGGTTAGGTAGAGGCTGGCATCATTTTTAGTATATATATGTGAATCAGAGTAAGGTGTCAGTCCCTAGGGCCCTAGGTTGTCAGTGCATTTACTATGCATTTTCTCTTGGCCAAGGCCAGGGCATACTGGGCATGCCTATGTCTGCCTACAGGAACAATATCAGGGGCTCCTCCTCTGGTTCCCCCTGTAGGTGCGGCTGTGGGAACTTAGGTACTGTTGAGGTGCTGTGCATCCCTTCCCTTTGCTGATCCTGCTGCAGCTGTTTCCACAAGATAATATTGTGTAGCATGGCACATACTCTGAACATCTGTGCACATATGGCTGGAGAGTACTGCAGGGCTTTACCAGATATATCAAGGCACCAGAACTGTATGTTCCTAGTTTGTGCGTGTGCCTCATTATGGCATTCTTTGGTAGGTGTGTATGGATTTCTGATGGGTGTCATCATCCACGGTTCCAGTGCATAGCCAGCATCCCCCAGTAAATGGCCGTAGCAAACATCTGGTACAGCTGTCATGGGTGCCAGATATCTGCTAGGGCCGCCAGCAAACACATTCATGATAATGCCCTTGGAATTGCACATGACATGGCAGTTGATGGAGTGATACCCCTTGTGGTTGAAGTAGATTCTACCCTCCTCACTGAGTGGTGTCTTGATGTGTACATGAGTGCAATCTATGGCACCCAGTGCCTCAGCATAGTGTGCTACACAGTATATGAGTTGCATACTGCTGGCCATCTCCTCAGGGGTGTGAGGTAAATAAAAGTGCTCATTGGAATGTGGTAGCATGGCATCCAGGAACTGGTGGAGTACCCTGGATGCTGATGCCTGTGAGACCTACATAATGTCTTCAGTTGTTCTTTGGAAAGTACCTGTAGCTAGTATCCTGAGAGCTACACATACTTTTTTCCACTGGGATGGATTCCCCTCTATTGGCTCTGGGTCTGAGTTGAGGGTGGCAGAGCTCAGTGAGTTCTTGTAGTATGTCCCTGTCCACCCTGTAGTGCTCTACAATCTCCAAGTTATTTAGCTCCTGGAAGGTTACTCTGGGACTGAACACTATTCTCCTTCTCAGTCTAGGCCTATGGTCAGCGTCAGCATCAGCACTGACCTCAGCATCTAGCACATACAGATGTAGCAGACCTGCAGCAGCCCCTAGCATTCCTTTAGTTAAAAATCCTAAGTTTGTACTCCACTTTTGCAGAGTATGGGGCTAAAATCAGATTGTAGGGTGTGTGTAACCTGTATAGTGCTCTGCTGTAGGTGCAGCCTGTGTGATTGGCTAGCTATGATGAATTCCACCTGCCAAGTACATCACTAAGGGGTTTTAATGGGCCTAGTTTAAGTAAAACAGGGGTCATCAGTACTTAATTGACCATCGGCTTTCTCAGCCATATTTTTTACAGCCTTTGTCTCTGAGCACTGCAGCATGCCACACAAAACCACCCAGCAAAGATAAATAATCTTCAGCAGTCAGTAGGCATGCCCCCATGGACGGGCAAGCTCAGCACAGCAGCTTGCTATGCAAACATGTGGAAACATGCTGAAACATGTGCCCCAAAGGTTGACAAAGCTTAGCAGTCACTGGACACAGTTCCCTGCTCAGTAGAGTGTCACGCTTTGCAAATAGGTGCCACTGAGCTCCAATGAGCTTAAAAGAATGCAGACACTCCCCCTTTTGATGTCATCTAACTCTTTTGTGGAAACCAGCACAGTTCTCTGCCTACACAGATGAGATCTGCGGATATGGATACCTATTTGTGCTGTTCAGTAACCCCAGCTGATTTACATAGAGATCCATGCATACAACATGGAAATTACATGGTTCCAGGTCAAACCTCATTAGCAACCACAGCAGTCTACCATTGTACATACGTCAGGGTCCTATAATACATTACTATCACATACTAATAATTTTAATTTTTACACTTTTTAATTTTTTTTATTTTTCATAAGAGCATGTTTGTCATAACATGTTTGTGCACTATGGCATAATCTGCAAACGTAACCTGATTATTACAAAATATATATTTTAAATTATTTTCCATTAGGTTTTGGACACACAGTGGATAGTTTTGTACATATCTGTGTCTGGTATGCTATTTCTGTCCTTCCAACTGCACTCTTACAGCCCCTATTGTCTGTTTAACATCCTGTACACAGAATGTTTCCATGTACATTTCAGACCAACAAGGGGTCTGCAGGACTGCCTATCTGCTTGCTGGATTGTTCTACCAACCTGAAATTCACCTGCTTATGGAGTGATGTGCATGCCATGGACACTTACATGTTGGTGGGGTTGTGAATGCCCCTAAGCTCTGTTTACTGGATCACACATGTGCTTACTTCTGTGTAAGCACTGTGCCACTATGCCTACATGGAGCAAAGTTGATGTAGGCTTTATTTATTTCCCCCCATGTTGTATAGCCAAATGGATCAAATCAAGTATATCAAGAAGGCACATGTGCAAAATAGAGAGCTATGTACTGGACAATATTTTTTTTCTAATTCAGTAAGAGAGGAATGCTGGATAAGGGATGTCAGTATTTCTGGGGCAGGTAAAATGAAATGAAGAAAAGCAATCTATTAAATAAACACTACACATTTTTTGATGGTACACATGAAATATTTTTACACAGGTCTGGATTTGAACTCTCATTCCAATGAACCTTCGGAGCACAGTAAGGATGTCTTAGCCTTCTTTGCCACACAAACAGCTTTGCAGCAGGGAAATAAAATCATTCTGCATACAACCAACTGCAGCATCTTCCACAGTACTAACAAAAGATATGACAGTTATTTGTGCATGCATTAATTTTAGATGCAGTGCACTGAGTGATCACACAACCATTTATGACTATTGCTTGTAAAAATGCTTCTTTTTTCTCTATGTTTGTTGCTTATCCTTGTCTTATCTGAGCAATAATCTGAGACTTGCAGTCTGGAAGGCATTCTGCATAACTGTCCTTAAAATGTGTGAGGTTATGTTATTAAATAGCAATAATATACAGTTGTCAGAAATTGTGAAACATGTGCTGCTTACTTACATTTAAAACCTTGATACAATTACTTCTATACTTTGTAAGTCTAACCTGTCTGACACGCTCACTGGAGGTAGGGCAGTCAGAATTGCTGTTGTGTTTTCCTTCTCCCTACCAGTAGTCCTTCACAGTTGCAATCCATTCTTAACAAACACTGAGGGAGTGCCTGCACTATGTTTACATTCGCTACATGGAGCCAAGTTATTGGGATTCAGTAATTTTAATGAGTTCATACCTCATTTAAATCTTCACTGTGCTCACAGCCCTCAGTCTACACCATAAAAAAGAACTGAGTAACTAGGAAACCTGAATGTGAGGAGACTTGTTTATGTGGATAACACAGAAGAGGATATTACTTTCGGATATATCTACAAAGAAGACTACTGTCCTTGAGAAGGTATGCTTGCATTGTTCAGCTATATACTGCATGTGCTGAAATGTAATTAAGAAAAATATGTTAATATATATGCATTAGCAACTACTACTTTTATGTGTATGCATTTCTTAGAAGTGTACTGATGGTATGGACATGTTTGTCAGGGCATTTTAATTTCTTAGATGCATAATCTTATTAACTGTCATCATAAATGCTAATGTTACAGCTGTTTTCTTTCTGTGTACACTCTTCTATTGTTATTTCCATGAAATGGTAACTGTCTTATATTGTCAACGACACAGGGGTGTTAGCCTTCTAGGATGGACCATACAAACCTCTAGGGGAGTGCTGGCCAGAGTCAGACATGATTGGACACAGCCCAAAATGGAATGCTCTGAGTTAAATCTGTAGGTATATTTCAGGGACAGTTCATTTGATAGCACTTTCAGCATTTTACTAATTGTTTGTTAGCAAAATGTGTCATTTGCTATTCTTGTGGGGGTGGTAGAGCAATGTTGCATTTCTGTTTTGGCACAATCAGGGATATGTTGCTATCGTTACTCTCCTTGTTTTGCATCCAACTTTGCTTTATGTATGAATGCAATATGTTACAACCACTCAATTCTTTTTCTTATATTTCAATATCTGGACTGTTATATGTTTCTCCAGTGGGTAATAGTGAAATGCTGCCTTTTATGTGTTATCTGGAAAGTGGACTTTTAGTTATGTGATACTTATGCATATTGTCTTTCTGTTGTGTTTTAAATCACCTAGGATTATGGCATCCAGGCATCCAAATCCCTGAAACCCCCATTCAGTGGCCCTGATAATCAGGTCATTGTGGAAGCTTTTAGGCAACATGGTGCCTTTCTGCTTGAAAGGGGACATGGAGATATGTCAGGCGGAATGCAAATTTGGTAGCAGATAGTTGCTGATGTAAGTGCAGTAGGCAGCCACAGCAGGACTTATGATCAGATGCACCATATAGCCAGTGACAGATTTCATCTCTATGGAGGAGAGCAGCTGCAGTGGCCCCTGTCTGGATGGGTACAGCAAATGAAGAGTTCCTGATCACTGTCAGGGATCCAGACAACTTCCTGAAAAGTGATGAACAGCATGTCCTTAACATTAGTACTACTGTTTCAGGGAAAACAAGTATGTCCCAGGTGGAGGTTCCAGATAGGCTTATGTATCTCAGTTGTTAAAAACCTTTGTATAGTAAAATATTGACAGTGGTATGTAAGTTCTGTTTAAAAATAAATTAATTTGAGTGGGGGGGTTGTAGATTGCGACAGTTAATAAGCTGATTGATTACACATGCGCTTGGGTTGTTAAAAGTATCGTTAATGGACATTTAAAGGACAAAAAGTTTTAACCTCCCTGTGTTACTGTTAATTATGATGATGCTATCCTTACCTTTCAATTAACTTCTTCCAGGACCATCATCCATGGGAAGCATAGCATCAACTGCACCTGGTAAATCAAATATTTATTTTGCCAATAGTGATAAGCAGTTCAAAGAAATATAGATTTTATCCATATGTGTGATGTGGGTGTCAGGACTGTTGGGTGTGTTGCTGTGCTGTCTGTAGTAGTGGCACCACTGTTAGCATACATTTGACTCTAGTAGTCTAGCTATTAATATATTTTTTGTGTTTGTTACTTATTATCACAGGTGATCTTGACAGTGGAAGTGTAGGAGTCTTACCACCTGATTTCAGATTATCATCTGATGATGATGGTGGCAAAACAGAAGCGCAGTCGGGGGGGGGGTACAGAGGTTGAATCTGACACTGTGGTTGACATTCAGGCATGCCCCATAATTTCAACAGACACAGCCAGTTGGCCTACATCACCCCATTCCAGTCAGCCCTCAGATATTGGACAGGTGGAGGGTGAGACACTTGATCATGGAAGTATGGTTATTGCAGATCCAGTGCCTGTTGACTCTGGCTGTAGCCAAAGTGTGGGTGAGGTGTCACCAAGGAGAGTTGTTAGGGGTGCTTGGTGGAAACCTGCTTTCCATCCACCACATGATCCAGCTGTGTCTTCCCATGCCACTCGATTCATGTTTAGAGCCATTATGGTGCACAGGCACATTCCTATAGGTCATCCAGAGAAATGCTTAGGGTTATAAATGTGTCAGAGACTGCCATGCATGACTGCCTCCACTGTGTTGTTGAGTCAATGGATCAGATGAATGACACATTGGAATGTGCAATGTCTGTGATAGAACATCTGCTGGGTGGGTAACGGCATCCTCACAGGCATAGGTCAGCCACATTATCTACTGTTAGCTGATATGGCCATGCCTGATTTCACTCCCATAGTGGCACTACTTCCACTGTTTTATCAGAGGTTGAGGTGTCCACCACCAGACATGGCAGGCCATGGGGTCTTGGTCCTGGACATCCTTGTTAGGGGACAACATCCAGTAGACATCAGTAACATTCAGGTAGAAGCAGTGCATCTGACCATGGGTGTGGATGTGCCAGTGCAATTTCTGTCAGAATCAATTCTCTTGGTTGGGTACGAAACAATGAACTGCCACTTCTACCATGCATGGTTCAGACTTGTCCAACACACCAAGAAGTAGAGCTGGCACAGAGCTTGGCTGTGCTTGTGCAGACAGTCCTACACCAATTTTACCTGCCAGATGCAAACCGACAGACACAAACACACACACACACACACACACACACACACACACACACACACACACACACACACACACACACACACACACACACACACAACAGTTAGAAACAGCAAAATCCACCAAATTCCTCCAGCAGACCACCACGGCTAGAAAAATATCTTTGCAATAAAGTCAGCAAGTAGCTTAAAAGTTGGAACTCAGCAAAACACTCCAATAATATAAAAAAAAATTCTTTAATTGATCTAAGCACTTTTATCTTCTAAGTGAAGACTTCATCATTTCAATGAAATGACACCCATTAAATTATCAACTTAATCAATACCTAACCAATCAAAAGTCATCATTAATTGAGTGATAATATTACTTAAAGTTACATATATCAAAAATACATTCTGTTCTGTTTAATTGTAAAACTATTGTAACAAATGTATATACTACATATAAAATATAATAAACTCTTGGTACAATTAAAAAAAAATGTAAAATTGTAATACAAAAACATTCTAATTCAATGTAGCAGCTCTTTGTTTGAGAATACAGTTCAAATAATACATATCATTTAGCCCTGGCTCCTTTGTGACATTTAAACATATTTGCCACTTCAACTGTTTCCGTTCAAGTAATAATTCACTATTGTCTACCCTATCTGTGATGTTAGCTCTATTAATAACGAAAAACAAGAATCTTTTGAAACTCGGGCAATGAAGTGTGCATTTATACAAAGCATTAGTTGGTTTAGATTTGTTTTAATTTCATACACGTTCATAAATGCTCTCTTTTAATGTCCTTGTCATTGTTCCTATGTAAAACTCAGTGCAGGAGGTACATCATGCCAAATATACAACCATTTTTGCTTTACAACTACAAATACCTGAACATTTAAGCATTTTTTCATACCCCTTTACAGTCATGCAAGGTTCATCTTTCATAAATTTACAGTATTTACAAAACCTGCATTTCATCATCTTAGAATGACTAATAAATCTTTAATTAAGGCTGTTTCTTTCAAATATAGGTTATCTCCTCTTTGTATGTAATCTTGGGATTTGAACCCAATACCTATTTTTGTTCTGCTGCAAAAACTGTGTCCCAAGTATTGTATATAATTTTCGTAAGTTTAGATGCCTGATAATTATAATCAAAAATAATGGCACCCATCTTATCCAGATTTCTATTATCTCTAACAATTAAAGGGACATAATCACTCTGTGTACAAACAAAATCACTTAGAATGGGAGCAAATAGGTCACTTCTAACTTTTAGTACTTGCAGGCCCACTGTGACCACTCAATCACCAAGTCACACACATGCATGCATAAGTGTGCACCCACAGACACACACATACACACACACACACACACACACACACACACACACACACACACACACACACACACACACACACACACACAAAACACACACACAGAGTTATCTGAGACTTGTCATACAGCTGCACACTCACATACAGTCTGCCACACATATAGAGACACTCACAGTTCCCCCATTCACTGTAATGAGATACTACAGCATTTTGAACTTGCCCGTTAACATGGCCAGCCATATTAGGTTTCACAGCCAAGAGATTCACTAAATCATTTGTCTGCATTCATCCCTGCGTGCAGACATTTATCATGGCTATTTAGCACAGACTGCCCCAAGAATACCTCATTAGTATGAAGCATGCCCACCACAGTGATTCCACTGACTTCATAAAATCACTGTGGTGCGCTTGCCTCTGAATCAAAACAGCATCCTCCAGTGGCTGACCACTCATGTTACAGTTTAAACCTGGTGGTAACCCTTTATGAATTCCCTTGCAATATTTCACTATGTGAAGTAGGAAAAATAAAGCAATGATCACTTGTGTAGCAACTGTGTATATCACTTTAAATAACACAGAATAAAGCAATAATGCATGGAACTTGTTATAGTTATATATTGGGTACAACCGAGCTATAATACTATTCAGTATTTTCAGTGTTTCCTTTTATAAAGTTTAAGCTGTAACTTCAGTACATTTTTACAGAGCAATTTTTATAATATATAACTTCATTGCTTAACTTATGTCATTAACAGTTGCAATGGAGCAAGATACTCAATTTATATTTGTGCTACTGTGAATTATATAGCAGAAAGAATTACTTTTGCTTGCAACTTCAGCTGTTGTTGTTGACCACTGGGGCATATTTATTTACTTTCCAGACAGTGATGTAATATGGCTTATTTACCAGACAAACATATCTAATTTAGCAAAAACATGTTAACATTTAAGTTTTAACAGGATGCACATTAGACAATGTAGGCCTAACAATTTGACTTCAGCCTACATAACTGTTAAACAAAGCATATTTTAATTTTTATTCATGCAAATCTATGAAATATACTTGTTAACAAAAAAATGTCTGAGAATTGCAGTATTATTCTTCAAATGGCATTTGTGGTAATTTTCTTGGCCTAAAAAGTAACTTTGGGTTATGCATAAATCAAACAAGTCTTAACTACCCTTTTTTTTAACTAATGCCTTCAGAGACAAAAATGATCAAAATGCAAAGCATTTTACTAGTCAAAGACATACTGATACTTAAACATAATCCAAGATTTCAAGCTTTCAAGGTTTCAGTATATTCTGTTTAGACTCATCTTTATCATATCATATCATATATTTTTCATGGACAGTGCAGCGGTGCAGTGGTAGTGTTGTTGCCTCACAGCAAGAGGTTCTCTGGTTCGATTCTCGGCTGGGGTTCCTTCTGTGTGTAGTCTGTTATGTCCTCCCTGTGTTTGTGTGGGTTTCCTTCAGATTCTCCAGTTTCCTCCCACATTACAAAGACATGCATTTGGAGCATTTCTCCCCGAGCCTCTGCTGAAAATTGGTTTCATTCCAAGTCAGACTTTCCTGATTAACAAATGTTAAATAAATATTAAAACATAGTTTCTGAATTAAAGGAACAAGCCTGAGGGCTAATCCAAGTATCTAAGGTAGTCCTAAGCACTTCTAATGTAGGATTATTCCTTACTGATAATGGCAGTTCATTTTATAATCTACTAATAGATTGGGATGCATTTTTTATACTATTACATTTGTTAATTCTACAGATTTATGTATGTGCATATTTATTTAATTTTGTTTATCGGGATAGAGCAGTAATCATTTGTAGGCTCATTCCAGGTTACACAGTTAGTGACAACAGTAAAGTAAGATTAAAACTGAATACCGGTTTTGTCCCAGCTGAGTGGAGGACAAGCACTGTCATCCCTTTGCACAAAGGTGGAGCGTCCACTGATCTGGGAAATTAGCCTAACTAGCCTGATCTGCATACCATGGAACAGATTATTAGGGACCTCATCAACAAGGACATTGGCAACCACCCAACACTCAATCCCACACATTTTGGCTTCTTCAAGGGGAGGTCATGTCTGTTAAATTTGGTTGACTTTTTTGAGGCAGTCACCAAAGCCATGGATGAGGGGAAGATAGTGCACACCACCTACCTTGACCTGGCCAAAGCCTTCAACACTATTCCCCACTCAGGCATAATAGATAAACTCTCTCAACTATGCATCAATCCATATGTTACCAGATGGGTAGTCAACTGGCTCACTAATAGAACCCACCTAGTTAAAATAGGGGAAGCCACCTCAAGCAGTAGATGCATATCGGGTGGTGTACCTCAGTTTTTGGTCTTGGAGCCTCTGTTATTTGGGATATACTTTGCTGAGGTTCAGGCCAAAACCAGTGGGCTATGGCTGACCAAGTTTGCAGATGACTTCAAGTTGGGAGCTGTCATCAATTCCCCTAGTGACGTGGACATCATCCAAGAGGGTCTCACTCAAACAAATGACTGGTGCCAGAAACATGGCCTCAAGCTGAATACAAAAAAATGCATCATCATCCCATTTGGGGAGAGAGATGTTTCCACAAATTCTCACATCAATAACAATGTTCTAAGCACGCAGTCAGTCGTGAGGGATTTGGGCATCCAGATTGATAGCAGCCTGGCTTTTGATCACCATGTTGCTTTCATTGTACAGAAAGCTTTCTACATGTCCCACCTCATAAGTAAGGGTATCTCATCCACGGACAAGGAGGTAATAACATCCCCGTATTCTTCCCTTATAAGGCCCATTATTGAGTACAACGCCCATTCGGCATGTACCTTGCAAAGCAAATGCAGCAGCTGGAGAGACCAAAGAGGTTCCTCACCAGGAGAATCCAGGGCCTCAAAAATCTACCATACACAGATAGGCTAAAAGCCCTATCCCTCTACTCTGTTTCATACAGACTCCTCAGAAGTGACCTCTGTCTGGCATACAAGGTGATCTTGGACCCAACCTTGATGGGACTGCTGCATATCCGCAAATCAAGCTCCACTCGAATAACCCGCACAAGTGGCCTCAACCTGGTCTGTGACATTTTTATTTTATTTATTTATTTATGTTACATTTGTTGACCGGGCTAGTCTAACTGGATATATGTCCATTTTCAGTAGAGGCCCGGGGAGATAAGCTATGAGGAAACAAAACAAAATCACATATACAAAAATTAATGCATACAATGAACATTGCAGGTGCAGTACAGAGAATAATCAAAGAGGTCATTCGTTCATAACATAGTGCAAAATATACAGATACAATTAGTACAATACAAAATATAGTAGCAATACATCATAAAGAAAAAGATGGCAGCTCAATTCTACAATATATTAGTATACAAGTAGTCATAAAGAAAAAGTAGGAGCTGAAATTATACAATATATTAGTAATAGTCTCCTTAATGAGATTCTGAAGATGTGAGTAATAATATAGAAGGACAAGGTAAGTTGTTATTAAGAAAAGGAACTTGATTACTGAGAAGAGGAGGGTAGGTTGAACCAAGTAAGAAGAGCTAGTTGATCAGTCAGTATCAATAGGACTTGCTGGCAGGACATATTTGTGTCCCAGAGACTCCCCCATCTATGAAATAGACTCCCTCTCCACGTCAAGCAAAGTACCTCTTTACCCCCTTTTGAGCGCAATCTGGATAACTGGATGGGAAATAGAAAATACATCCCTGGGATTCCACTTGTGTCCCTGCTGGACAGGGGCATTAGGTGCTGATTTGTCTATGCATGAGCTAAACTCTTGGCTAGGCTTATAAGGGCCTCAGAGCCAATAGCTTAGTAACTTCCTATGAACCTATGATCCTATGAAGTCAATTCTGTACTATACTGATATAACTTAACATAGATATAAAAATATATGCACTTACAAGAAGGTTTACAAAACAGGACATGTTTTATACAATGCACAATGTACAATGCAGGTGACAGATGAGGTAAATGTGGTTCATTCAAAATAATTGACGTAGTATATACAAGTATGGAGAGAAATTTTAGCAGTGAAGAGAACAGAAATTCTAGAATATTAAGTGATACAACAGAAGAGCTAATTACAAAAGAAGTAGATATTAGATATAACATAGAAAATGGATAGAGCAGATGAGAAAGCAGTGGGTATGAGTTTATATGTTGGAAAGGATAGGAGATTAAACAGCTAAGGTTTTCAGGGATGAATGCAATGGGAGTTAGGTGATGTGCATTGTTCAGTTGGGCATTGTTTCAAATGAGGTTTGAAATGTTTGCAGTCTCTGATTTCAGTAAGATTAGATAGTTGCCACAGTTTTGGGGGAAGAACAGAGATACTGTGGTCTGTGAGTGAGGTTTAGTGGTTGGAATTATGAGGGTATGGGTATTAGTGGATTAGCTTCTTAGGATGTAGTGTGAGTTTCAGTGTAGTCAGTCTCAAAGGTAGGGATGCGGTATGCATTGGAATAGGAGGTTGAAGAGAAAGGAGCCCAGAAGGATGTTGGATCTGCCTTGAATGGATAGTGAATTTGCCTTTCCCATAAAATTATAGCAATGTTCACACCAAGAGGTGTTGGTAATGAGACTGGAGATTTTATTTGAAAAGATTGTAAGTTGGCAGTGTTTTTTGTAAGGCAGTGGCAAATAGGGGAGGTCATATTTTAGTTGTGTAAGTAGGACATCTTTGTCTAGGTAGTTTTATCAGGTTGTGAGAGGATATTAGATATCTTTTGGGCCCAGAATAGGAAGTAGCTGATTTTGTATCTGACTTTCTGAATGTGTCTTGGAGGTTAAGGGACTGATCAAGTGAAATGCCACAATATTTAAATGATGAGGTGGATTCAATGAAGTTGTTGTCTAGTTATTTAATATGGACTAGGCTAGTGGCCTTAGTGAATCAACCAACATGGACTTATGCTCTTTTTTCAGCTTTGAGGAATATTTTTAGGCAACATATATGGTCAGCTTGAAGCTGATTTTAGATGATGTTTTGAGAATGGTTGGCTGTATAAATAACCATATTACCAGCATAAAGGAGGTGTTGTAGATGAAGCAGGTCAAAAGAAAATGTATGTATCAAAATGGAGAATAGCATTGGTGCAAGAACTGATCCACGAGGAACCATTAAATGAGCAAAGACTGTATATGAAAAATCATGCACAATTTTTAACTGTAAAAGTTGAGTTGGTCAGGAGATCTTTTAAACACTGAATATATTCTGAGCTTGCACCAATATCTTCTAATTGGGATAATATGATGGAGTGGTCAGACAGGCCAATGATCTAGGTATGTTCAATGAATACTGCCCATGTGAGGTTACCTTTATTAATTTTAATGAGGATATCATCAGTAAGTGTCCAGAGAGTAGTCATAGTACTTCCACCTGCCCAAAACCCATGCTGCGTCTGAGAAACTAAGTGGTATTTTTCAAGATAAGTGACAAGTTGGTTGTAAATGACTTTTTAAAGGATTTTGTTAAGGGTAGGAAATACTGAGACAAAACAAAATTGGGAGGCTGAGAAGGGATTGTGATCTTTTGTTACAGGTCTGACAAAGGCAAATTTTTGAGGCAGAGGTTATAATGTTGGTTGGGTTGCTAAAGTAGTAGATATTCTTTAGTGGTAGAGAAACCAAGGGCAGAGGTTATCAGGAATAAAGGCAGACTCGAGAATAAACTTTTCTTCTAGTGGTGCAATTGGCTCGCTTATGATTTTAGTGATGTTGAAAGGTCGGAAATATTCTGGAGTATTTGAGTACATTTATTTAGAAGAGGATGTCATGTTCTGCCTTGTGGGTAGATTGGAGAATTCTTTGAGAAAACCAAAAAGTGAGAGGTTTTCAACACAGCAAAGAAGGGGTCCAAGAGAGGAACACTCTTTAGGTAGCTTTCTACTAGAGTTACTATTTACTTCATGGAAGAACTATTTGGACTATTTTGTGGAGTGAAGGTGGGTGATTTTGTTTTGATTTGAGGTACTTAGCTTTATACTGCATGTGTCTTTTAACACTCCCTATCTTCTTGTATAGCTTCCTTGTGTTAGGAATGAGGTAATTTTTCTTGAACTTTCAAGCTTCACCATATAAATGCAATAGTGTTCAACTCTTTAGAGAGCAAGGCAGTCTTGTTATGTTTAAAAAGCCTACAGATCATGGAAAACCATGGGTATAAAAGGACTAGTGAAAGTTGTGAAAATATGTTGGTAGGTCAGATTACACACCCCCCCAAGCATTTCTCAGATTGAAATTTATCTATATTCAATATTATTCTTAATTCACCAGCAAAAGCATGCCTTACATGTCAAGCAGAATTTTCTTCTAGTAACACTGTAACTAATAAGGAATAACCTAAATATTGCAACTGTTATTCATAGGGCATGTTTTTAAATCATATAGTTTATCTTGTACATTTTCTCTAAGCACTTGCTAAAGTTAAAAAATCTCCTTCAGAACAGTTTTAAAACATTGTATTATATAATATGTTTGACTCATGAAACATATATCATTATGAGTGGAGCATGTCACTTTGATGTTATATTGCTATGAATAAAGTTTATTACTTCCATTTCCCTAGATTTCATTTTAGATGCATTTGCTGTAAATGTCAAAGTTACTGCTAACTACTATTGTAAGATCTTTGCAATGGTTTAGTTTATCTACATCATGGTTGCCTAATGTAATGGTGTAATTTGCCCTCACCTGGCCAAAAAAGATAACTCCACATTTATCATAGTTAATATTAAGGCTGTTTTCTGAGAACTTTAAGGTTGTCAGGTACATATTAAATGAATTAATATTTTACATTGGTGTTATACTGGCCCCTATTTTGATATCAACAGCATATCTAGATAGTCAACACTTATTGTACAGTGACAATGTAGAAAAAACAAAACTAAACAAAATGGGGCCCAGTACTGTGGAATGCCATATGTTACAATACCGCATTTTGAAATGTATCCTTGCAGCTTGTGTACCCAGTCAATAATAAATGGATTTATATTTAGTTTAACTATGCATTCAATAATGGCATAATGCTGAATACTATTGAAAGTTTTTACCAGATCTAAATAGATCACACAAATATGAACTACCATGTCTACAGCCTTATTAACTGGTTTATAGAAGCTAACCAAGCAGGTAAATGATGATCATCTTTTTGTAAATCCATATTTATTACTATATATCTATATCTACACATCTATAAATCTCTATCTGCAGCTATATATCTAAATCTCTCTCTCTCTCTCTCTCGCTCTCTCTCTCTCTCTATATATATATATATATATATATATATATATATATATATATATATATATGTTTACTAACTTATATCAATAGACCCAAACATCACAAGTCAAACATTAAAAACATAAGATCAATAAAGTGAATGTCAACAGGTGACCATGCATGTGACTCAGCACATGCAACATTCCTGAAAAAAAAACAAACAAACAAAAAACAAAATAAAATAAATAAATAAAACAAACAAAAAAAAAACATATTTTTTTACAGGGGGTGTTACCCCCTCCTGCACTCCCTGCAAATTATATATACTAACTCCAAGTTGGGACAATCCCTATGGAAAGGGATATTCCCCCATCCAGGGATTGTTGATCTTGCACACCTGTTGACCATATGTTGATCAAATGAGGACAGGTCAGTTTAATAGATGGTGACCAATGACCATTAGGCACTTTGACCAACTTCAGGTGTCAATATATATATATATATATATATATATATATATATATATATATATATATATATATATATACACACACACACACACACACCACACACACACATACACACATTATGTAATTAGATCAATTATCCATATTGACAACAGATTAAACAATATACATCCAAATCAGCAGAGAATGATTATGAGGCTTGCTTCACTGATTGTAAATTGAGCTGTGAAGAGATACAACCAAAGCAAAACTTTTGCAGGCTCATTGAATCTTTAAGCTTCTAGTTTCAGTGATTTATTTATATTTATTATGGATATATCAGCTAATTATTAAACATATATGCATTGCAGTCAAACAGCATATGTAGTGTTATGTATGTTTTTATTGGTGTTTATTTATACATATTTTGTTCTTCTTTTGTTCATAGTTTTATAGGTTGATAGAAGGTTACTAGGCTAACAGCCCTAGAGCCCTTACAAGCCTAGCCATATTTATCCTGAGTTGTCCCAATTGTATGTGGTTAGAAGAGTGAAGTTCTCAGAGATAAGGGTCTATGGTAATTAATACCAACTGTTAAATCCAAGACTTATAATGCTGGGAAAAGTAATATACTTGACTTTTGGTGTGTATCGTGTAAAGAAGAAATGTTTTCTAATTTATACATTGCAATTCAGCATTACCACTGAGATTTGAATGTAAAGTAATCACTTATATCACAGTTTGATGAAGTAGGAATAATGATACTTTACTTGCGCATTGGCATGTACTTGAAATAATTTGCAGAGAGCTTGGTCACAAGCTCTCCTCTTAATCAGTAAGAAAATGTTGATTACATATGTTGCTTCTGGGAGAGCTACCATTTGATAGCAGCAACTCAACGAGTGCAATCTTCTTATTCCCAACTCCTCAAATTCCAAAATACTGAGATGTTTTCATTGGCTGTATTGAAAGATTACAGTTTTACAGACCCATGTTCCCACCCTTGCACAATGTTTCTCTTTTTCCTTGACTATGTAATCATAGAGTATATATATATATGTGTGTGTGTGTGTGTGTGTGTGTGTGTGTGTGTGTGTGTGTGTGTGTGTGTGAATGTCAGGGGGTACAGAAGGTTAAAGATCCCTACATGTACGCTGCAGGAAAAGGGGCTTATACTCGTATAACAGATGATTTTGTTTTTGAAATCTACATTAACTTTAGTGGGTGTGTTGTTATTGTATCTTATACCATTGTATTATAGTTCACTTTTTTCCTGTCCTGAGTCTTCAGTTCTTCCTTTGGATAAGGGTTCTACCCCAATTAACACATCTAAATAAATGAATAAATAAATAGATAGATAGATAAGTGATTTTGACTGATCCAGTTTACGTTTGAGTTTTATGCTGACATTTGACCATTTATCCATTTGTTATAGTACGGGTTCATGATAAATGGACAAATGACTAAAACATCAAATGTCAGTTCATTGAGACAAAAGTAAAAAAAATATTTTAATCATCGAAAAGCAACTTTGACGAATCCCAATGCACTGAATTGCAACAGCTGGCCAACAGCTGCTCATAAACTAGAATGAATATAAATATGTACTACCATCATATTATACATACCAAACATAACATGTAAGATGGTAACATCACAGCTGTTGGTCAACTATTGCAATTCAATGCACTGAGATTTGACAAAACCAACTTTTGATGCTTTCTTCTCGATGAACTGTCATTCGATGTTTTAGTCATTCAGTCATTTAACATAGAAGTGTGTCTGTACTTATTTGGAAGGTTTATTCTAGTAGTGCATGAGTTGAATGAATTCAGTAAATTAAAAAAAAATATATATATATATATATATATATATATATTATATATATATAAATATCAAAATATGCTGTAGGAATTAGATCATAGTACTGCATGATATTAAGGAGATGTGGATTTATGCAATTTTAGACTAGGCCTCAACTACTACCTACAGTAATAATCAAGATAACATTGTATAAAGTCCAATTACACACACACTCAACATACAATGGAATAAGTAGAAAACAAACAACAATAGTGAAGAAGATAAAATTCTGGAAGGAAAAGTATGCAATTTTTTAATGATACAAATATAGTTAGTGTATACACTATTTGTAGAATTCAAACATTCAAATGCAGTATCATATAAAAACTAATTGAAGCAACTTTCAATGAAATACTTCAACAAAATTTTGTGTATACTTCAACAAAAGTTTGTGTTCTAAGACATGCAATGGGTAGGGCCTCCTGCATCCCTTAGACTTACATAATCAACTCCAGGGCTACTCCCTATGAAAGTTAAGGGAACATTACACTCTCTATTTGTGATTCCTTTTGATTTAAATAACTTACAAGAAATTGGATGAAATTGGATGAAAACTGCAGTGCATATAAGTGTTTCTGATTAGTTTGTATACTCTCTGCTGAAGCTTCACTAGTTCACAAGGAATAGTTGAAAAGGTAGGAAACATAATTAGCAAATGTGGAAAATGTTATAAAGCTTAACAGCTTAAACGGAAAATAAAGAAATTTGAAATAATGCATCTTTGAAGCAATAAGTCTCAAAGAGATTACAGACTGAGGGAGAAAGGTGCAACAAAATTAGACAGAGACCAAAGGATTATCCTGCCTGCTTTTCTGGGGAAGAAGAATATCTGGGACAGCATGTATGGACGGATGGAAATTGCAGTCAAACTTGGTCAAATGTTATGACTGGGGTTACAAGTGAACTTGACAGTAAAGTACTAGTTGATGTGGTCTCTCTAGACTTCAAAAGATATATACTTGGGTGACTAATGGGAATGCTACAGGGTTTGGAATTTTTTGAAGAATGTTGTTGTTTGTCTTTTGGCTTTTAAGGGGTTACCACAGCAGAACTCCAGTCCACTAATGATTGGCAGTAGGTTTTTACGGTGCCGAGTTGCCAGCTCGATGCCCAACCTTCAACGATGGCATGCCCATTCACGCATGTCTTTCGGAACACCACTCGACTGCGGGGAGGACATGCAGACTCCACACAGAAGGCACTCACTGCACTCCAGCCGAGAATCAAAAGGGAGAACCTCTTGCTGTGAGGCAACAATGCTACCGTTAATGAGCTTAATTGAAGTATGCTGGGAGAGTAGGATACAAAAGGTTGGGGCCAGAAAAGTAATGTTAGGAATAAAGCAAGTGATGATCATAGTGCTGCAGAAGTTGGTCCTGGGACCAATAATTTTTAGTGTTTTAATTCCTTTTTTTTTTCAGACATATTTGAGGCAATACAGACCAGAAATTAAATAGTTGTAGATAACAGAAGGGGAGCTGCAGCTTGAGGGCAGGGAATGATGGTGTCTAAGTTAGAATCTGAAATGTATTTTCAAATTTTGACAGCCATTTCATGCCCATTAGACATAACAGTCCTGGTAGGAACAATCAGCAGGTGAGAGTGATACTGACAGAAACAGTTAGAAAAAAGGTTCTTTGGTATTTATTTCCCATAGGTGAGATCACCACCGACAGAGTGATAACACAGTAACAGCAATTAACAAAATACTGTGTTGCATCCTTGAGTATGCTTTTGCAAGTATGGAAATAATGCTTCCTCTCTACTAGGCATTGCTAAGGCCATACCTGTTGCATTCCTTGTATTTCTAGAGTCCAAAATGAAGACAGAAGTTAAGTTGGTCAAAGAAGTCTAGAAAAATGCCACCTTAAATATCTGTGGGCTTGTTTCATTAGATTTCAGAAGAGATAAAGGGGACATGATACATGTGCATGTGATCATGTTGGGGGTGGGTTGCAAAAGGAACAGCTTTGAACAGAAAGAATAAGATGAAGGTGGAAAAGACTGCAGATTATAGGACTCATTGGTCACTGGATATGAAAATATACTTCTCAACGAAGAGCATGTGGACCTATGAAATGGGATAACAGAATAGGACATGCAGTAGGAATCTGTGTATGCATTCAAGTGGCACAGGACAACCTGAAAATGGGGTAGAAGAAAGGAAGAGATACTACAGAGGTATAATGTTAACATTTGCAATAATGGCAGATTACAGAAGCTGTTTGTTTCTTTGTGCCATCACATATAAATTAATGTAATATCCATACCAGACTGTATAAAGCTGAACAGACTGACAAGATTGGTAAACAGTATCAGTGAAGTGCTAGCATGCACAAAACAGGTATCAGCAGTAGAAATCAAGAATTAATCATCTGTGTGTATGAGAGAGAGCTTGTGTGTGTTTGTGTGTTTGTGTGTGTGTGTGTGTGTGTGTGTGTGTGTGTGTGTGTGTGTGTGTGTGTGTGTGTGTGTGTGTGTGTGTGTGTTTATAGATAATGAAACCATGGAGAATATTGTGTGCAGTGTCAGTGAACTGAACTCAGTAAAATGATGGCAAGACAAGTGATGCATAAGTTACACCAGAAACCATATTATATAAGACAGCAAGAACATAATATTTGCAGTTTTGAGGAATGGAGGAAGAAGGGGATATGACTGAAATATTTATGTATCTCAGTGGAATCCACACAATGTGAGTACCTTGTATCAAAAAGATATATGCAAGGACAACAGTTTGATAATACAATATTTGAGGCTCAAGAGAGGTATAAGGAAGTATTGTTCATTGAAAGGGAGGTGAGTGAATGAGTGTAACAGTTTTCCTGAATAGGTATTAATATCAAGTATGGTAACAGAATTCAGGAATTCATGGAAAACGTATAAGACGATTGTTACCATCTATAGAATTAAAAAGACATAAGTACTGCTTAAGTTGTATATGAATCTTGTTGATACAGGACAGAAATGGGCAGACTGTGTAGGCCACATGTACCTTATTCACAGTCATCAGAGAATGTTTTTTTGTATTATTGTACAAATACAATGTTTAGCAGTTAAACATGTAACATGACTTAATGAAGAAACGTGAATACCATCTGTGTCTGCTCTTCCTGCTATTTTATGCACTGTTTCATTCAAATATTTGTCGTATTAGAACACTTGCCACAAAGTATCCTTTATATAGCGAGCAGCCAGGTTCCTCTGTCCATTCCCAAGGAGCAACTTTCAGTTCATATTCTACTGAAACATTTTATTAAACTAAAATATAATTCTCAACTATTAACAAGGCAATAGCTATTACTTTTTATATTATACTTGTCAATTTTATCATCAGCAATATTACCAGAGAATATGTAAACATATTGTTGTACATTTTAATAGACTACACAATGATATTAACTGAAATAAAATTATCACACTATAACATTGTAAATGCAGCCCATGATATGCATGCTTGGTAGTTCAGTAGCTTAATTAAAGAAAATTAAACCTTCCATCATGCCTTTCAATGACCACTCACAACACAGTATAGAGAGAGACTTAACATTTATTTATTATTAACGAATTTAAGGCAGATATGAGGTCACAACCAAATGAGTGGACGTCTCTGAGGGCCTGATAAAAAGAAGGATGCAGTCCCAAGCCAGTACATGATTGACTGAGATGTAGGCTGCTAGGAACAAAGTCTCGTATGTGCTGACATTATGAGTGGAAAAGGCCACAGCCGAGAATACTCAAAATGGAGGCTAATGCAGAGATACTTTATATTCCCAAGCAATTACTATTTTGTTGTAGTAGCTTGACAAAATCATTTCATCTCACCAATACCAGTATGCTTGAATGTTAAGAAAAAATGTTTTCACCTATTAGAGCAGCAGAGATTAAAGTATTAGAGCATTTTAGCATATTTGTAGCACTTCTGCTTGATTTCATAATATATATATATATATATATATATATATAGAGAGAGAGAGAGAGAGAGCTGCCTAATGTGCTATACACAAATCACAGCATAGCTAATGCCTACTTATAATAAAACACACAGTTATATTCCATAGAATACACAAGAGTGTCCCCCAGCCCCTTTTGTAGACATCTAGAGGAACAACAGAATGATAAATAGCAGCCTTTTAGTTTATGGCACATACACAGATTACCATATATTAGTATTATTGTCTGCCTCAACCTCATTCCATTGCCTGACAACCTGTTTTGCCTGCAGTGACTGGATGAGTTTGACAGCTCCTTGTACCTAGTTCAGTGTCACCTTTGAGTTCGGTACCATAAAAAACTTTCCAGGGAAAAAAGTAATTGTTTGAGACTTAGATCATTTTTCTTTTCTTTTTTCACCCATAAGACTTATTTCAGATGTTAAATATCCTGTTTGGTGCTTTGGGTGCATTTTATTGAAGTTCAAAGTTAGTTATTTAGTGACACTTGCGGAATAATTTTATCTCCTAATGTATTACCTACAAGCCTTCGCACATATTTACAATGCATACCCTATTACATTCAAGTGCATGCGAGTCACTGAGAAAGAAAAATGATCAAGGCGGTGTAAGCAATAACACTGCAGACAATGGATGCAGATCTTCAAGGTAACTGGAAGATCATTATCAGGGTTATCGATTCTGTTCCTGTGTCAAGCACAGCATCTGAACAAAGAGACTAATGGTGGAACTGTATATACATACTTTTAACTTCTTTTTCATTTTAGTAAAAAACAGAAAAATGTTATATACAGAATAAAACATGGAGTTAATGCATATAATGAACTGCTTTTAACACTGAATACATTGCACCACTTTCTGAACAGAATGATTATACCAAGAAAAGAAAAAAAATATATCACATTACACATTATACTACTGAGCCTATGCAGAAAACAAAATAAAATAAATTGTGAGGTTGTATACATACCAAATATCCCATTCATTGTTATCAGAAATGTAGCTGCTATAGGTGACCTCAGGGAGATAAACTTCATAATTCTATGCAGTTCTGTAGCATGTTTAAAAATTAGATTATTGCAGTATAAGTTGATCTTACCTCTGGACAGCATCGCTCTCCAAAACTGCATCTTGACAAATGCTCACTGATTTACTAGTTCAGTACCAAATTCATATTTAACTCCTGTTTCTGTATCATTTTACTGAAGTTCATTTTTATAGCTCTGCGGAGCTCCTTTGGAATCATTTTCCTGATTAGCAAGTTCTATTATTGCAATACAAAGGTGAAAGGAAAGATTTGAACCTTTTCATTTTTCTTGACCATACAGACTGACACCATTCTTACTCTGAAGAATAGCAGCAGACACATCACAAGGGGGTTCAGGAGGATTAACACTAACCACTCCTGAACTTCTAAAATGATATCACAGTCATTCATTCAAAGTTCTTAACTTGAAATTTATGTCCATGCACTCAGCAACAAGGCCACACAGACACACAGGAGATGAAAAACTGGTGCTGGTGGTAGGGATTAGGTACAATGGGTTTCTCCAGGCCTGGGATAACTAAGTGTATTATTACAAATACAAGCCACTGTTAGTTCAGAGACTAGAGCAGAGCTGTCACCACCAACCTCTAATGACTACAGAACTATAGATGTTAGCATTCTTACCAACACATGGAGGTGAGCTTATGCTGTGGCATAAAGCAATAAAATCTGATCCTAACAGCTAACAGTGCATGTTAGGTTCTGGCTAACAGCATGCAATGAAACTGTCTGTTAACAATGACAAAAAGGAATCTTTTGACTACATCAATTTGTATCAGAGTAAATAACAATCTAGCTGTGACTCTGACGGTAGATCATCAAAAACTTTCCTGTTATAAGGATATCGCTGACATGTTTAATAAATATTTTTTCTGCATATCTTCCAGTATGCCAGCTTACAGGACATACCAGCACCAGTTTATTCCTGAGATATCCTTAAGTAAAAGTAATGTCTTTCGGCTTTTCCTGGTTAGGTGTCGCCACAGCGGAATGCCAGTCTGCTTATGATTGGCAGTAGATTTTTATGGTGCTGAGGTGCCAGCCTGATGCCCAACCTTCAACGAAGGCACAACCATTTACACACGCACCGATCCGCATGTCTTTAAATGTCAATTGACCATGGGGAGGACATGCAGACTACACACAGAAGGCGCTCCAGCCTAGAATCAAACTGGAGAACCTCTTGGTGTGTGGCGACAACGTTAACCACTGCACCACCGCACAGTCACCTGAGATATCCTTAAATAATATCATGAAAGCTCTTGACATAATTAAAAATACTGTATCAATGGACCCTGATAAAATACCTATTGCAATTATTAAAACCTACATTCAGATTATTAACTCTGGCCTTGAGCTTTACGTTCACTGGAAACTTAAGCATACACACACAGCAGTCTCATCCAACTAGGCAGTCTGAGTCCGTTCAATCCAACCACCATTTAATTAGGACAAACTGTGTGTCACCTTTGGCCTTGAGCTTTAAGTAAGTGTTAGAGGCATCCAGTCTTCTGTGTATATTTTAGCCTGCATAGTGTCTAGTCTGAAGACAAGTACTTCAGTGTCCTAGTTTGTAAGCAAATGCCTTACAGTCTGTAAACCCTCCTCCACTGACATTCTGCTGGTCAGCTTTTTCTCTCTCCTTCCTAACAGACACTGACATTTACTCCTACTACTCAAACTATTTCTTTCTCTTATATTTTCTTCACTTCTGCTAGACTTGTTACGTCCATTATTTATATCCTCATGTCCTTCGAGAAACTGCATGCCTTCAAGGAAATCACCCTTGGTCTTCTCCCTTCCTTTCTTATTTCTCTTTGCCTGAGACAGTTACTAAACCAATTTCAGCTCTGAGTTACTATTTGTGCTCAGTCAATATCGATTTTTCTATAGAAGTGTCCCTGCATGCAAATAAATATGAAAAAAACTGGTGTGGATGGCAACCTCAATAACTCCTTGGCTCGGACACAAAACAAATAAATGATTTATTACACAGAAACACAGAATAAGTCCAGGTTAAGCGCTTTCGTCTGACACTTGCAGACTTCTTCAGAACATAGGCATACATCTGCTCTTTCACTTTAAATACATTTAGGCGCCAAAAAGCCACTTTCCAATCAACCATGAATTAAAGGTACATGTGCATACATAACACAAGTCCTTCCTTAGTGAATACCTATCTGAAAAAATAATAAGTTACCATCTTGAAAAAAAGTAGTACAAAGGTAATGCATAAGTAATACATAATGTCCTAAACATAAAAATACATTGTATGCTGAATGGAAAAGATAAAATAACTCATAGAGGCTGGTAAACAAATCTTACACATAGTATAAACCTACCAATTAATATAAAACCTTACAATTGCTATAAAACCTAAATGTAACGATTACAATAAATGTGATGACAAAATATATGATGATTGTGAACTGTTAAATGTTGTAAGAAATAGTAGAAAATTAAGTATTGTAAGAATTAATTTAAAAAGTAATAATTATTGATGAGCTGTTAAAAATATGTGTTGAGATGCTTACAAATATGTGTTAAAATGCTTTAAGAATGCTTTAAGAATACTTTAAGAATATTTTAAGAATACATAGGAGGAATGTATATATAAATGCGGATCGCTATTCCAAAAACCACTATGCTAACTGCAGGAACGGTTTTATGCTGATAAAATCATTGATGCCAGGCAGTCTTGTGGCATCAGTAATAATTTGCCATTTGCTCTCTTTCATGGCCAATAAAGCTTTTACGTTCCCCCCAAATACTGTGATATTAACCTTATCAATAATAGCAAATTTAAAATAATGTGTGACACCATTATTTAAAATGTGCCTAAAAAGAGCATTCTTTGTATCTTTCTTCTTAATACTAAATAAATGCTCATAGATACGTCATCTTAAATGTCTCTCAGTCTTGCCAATATAAAACCTGAGCATACTTCGCAAGTTGCAAGATAGACTACAAATTTGGTATTACAGTTTCCTGTCTTGCAGAATATATGTGTTTTATTAAAATTTATGTGTTTTATTAAAATTGTCCAAATTGACACCACCTGTTTCGTTAATAGTGTAGCACTGGTTACATGAACCGCATTTTCTTGTACCGGTTGATCCCCCTTTAATGCCACTCATATTTGATTCCAAAATCCTTTTGAGATTCTTTCCTGTTTTATACACAAATTTGGGATGAGGTCCCAATGTCAGGGCCAGATCATTGTTCATAGTAAATAAATTCCAGTGTTGCCTCACTATATTTTCAATATACTGAACTATGGCGGAATACATTAACACACAAACCCTATTATCAAATCCCTCCTTTTGTTTAAAATTCTTGGGTGAGACCCCCATTGTTGAGTTGCCCAATAAAGGTATTTATTTGTTACCCTATTCTTTGCTGACATATTTGATGGCGTCATTAATTAAGGTGACCGGATATCCTCTCACACTGAACATAGACCTAATCAATTCAAGTTCGTTGTCCAAAACAGCTCTCGTAGAGGACATACAGGCTGCTCAAATGCACTGTCCTTTGACAACATTTTTGAAAACATATTTGGGATGATTACTACTGAATTCCAAGTAATCATTGGAAAATGTAGGCTTTCTATGAATGCAAGAGGTAAATCCGTCATCACAATGGCTAACATAAGTGTCCAAGTAAGCTATACCCTTTTTGTTGAAATTGTATGTAAACTTTAAAAAATCGGTGGAGTTATTAATGTAGTCAATAAAAGGCTGAATCAGTTCTTCTGGACCCTTCCATAGCACAAAAAGATCATCCAAGAACCTTGAATAATAAACGATATGTTGAAAAAATTCACTCTTAAATAGGTGTACATTTTCCCATGACAAGATTTGCAAATATGGGTGTGCATGCAGCACCCATTGCGACACCCCTAGTCTGTCTAAAATGTTCATTTTCAAAGTGTATATAATTATAATCTAATACTAAACCTATCATGTCAACAATGAGGCTAATCCTGTCCCATTCCATATTGGAATATTTCCTAAGGCTGTTGCAAAAATACTCCAGTCCAATTTCTTTGGGTATACACGAGAATAAATCGATTACGTCGATAGTAATGAAAATGAGGTTCTCATTCCATAATTGCAATGTTAGGTTCCTCAGAAACATCCATGAATCTTTAATGAGGTGAGTAATGTTGATATATATATATATGCTTCACCCATTTATCAATAGCTACTCCCAGAGGGAAGGTTTTAGACCTACTGCCCAAAATTATGGGTCGAAATGGGGGGTGTTCCATATTTTTGTGTACCTTAGGTATTCCTATAATTGTGGCTAATGTCGGGAATTCAACTTTCAAGAACTGGTACACCTCATCTGTGATTCTATGATCAATAACATATTCTTCCACAGCTAAATCAATTCTCCTGTGTCCAGTGTTGACTTAATTAAGAGAAATGGCCTCATAATTCCCTGATTGGTATAATATGTTATAAATTTCATTATAAATTTCATTAATGTAATCCATTTTATTATATAGAATGATACCACCCCCTTTGTCAGGTTTCATAACGCTCACTTCGTTGTTGTTTACTAATGAATATAAACAGTTACGTTCCCCTTCGGTTAAAATGTCTTTCTTGTTCAACATAGAATACTTGTCATTATTGTGTACTTTGTAGAAACTGTATATGTCCTGACAAAACAATTTCTCGTAACTAGCTACTACCGCGTGGTTGCGGGGCATATATGTACTTTTCTTCTTTAGTGCAGCATGTTCACCTCCATTATGTATGCCGTCATTGTTATCAAATGCATAGTTGTTAAGTACATTATTGAATTCCTTATTAACTTCATTGCTTTTAAAGTAATTGTTTTTAAATTGTAGGTCTAAATTCAATCTCCGACAAAATAATTTAAATTCAATAATAATGTCAACTAGATTAAATCCCACCGTCGGTATAAATTTCATTCCTTTAGAGAATAAGCTGTAAAATTCATCTGATATAGCAGCATTTGAATAATTAAAAACCTTAAATCCATTGTATGAGCTCACAAACTGATTTTTTTCCACCTGTGTTGGTACATCAATATTCACAGCAGATGCTTGACTATGAACCATGTGTGCTACAACAGGGCAGACATTCACCGTACCATTGTCGGATCCAGTGTTACTTATCTCCTTTTCACATAACTGGGAGTGAATGTGTTTTTCTGAGGGGGGAAAAATATACCACCCCGAAAATTTACATTTCTGTCAGTATGCCTGTCATCATACCTTTGATATCTATCACTATCACTATCCCTGTTGTTTTTGGGCCAAATATATGCTCTATTATTGCTATATAGGTCCAAATCACGGACTGTTTTCCTGCTTTTTCTTTGATATATATTAGAGGCTTTCTGCTGTGCCATAGTGAACTGTTTGTTGTACAAATCATTCCATTTAAAAAATAAATTATTAGTAATTAGCTCTTGGTTTAAATCATCAACCTCCTGTATTAAATGTGAAAGTTTTTCGTCATTTTTCTTAATCAACATTTTCATGTAACAATAGCCAAAACTGTCAAACATGTGATTGAATTCACTCACCCCTTCATGATCTAAGTCAACCTCCATAGGCATCTTGAAGAATCTAATACCCTTAGGTACTATTTTTAAAGACAAACATTTTGTAAAATATGCATTTTCTATTTTAATGTTCTTAATAGACAGCAGCTTCTTACCTAAAAGATAAATCCTGTCCTTAAAGATAGTATTATCATCCCTACAAAAATTGTCTTTTGTAACATGTTGACCATTTATATTGCCCCCATCAACATCCTGCTTTGTGAACTCATAATCATCCTTCATAAAACATTCCAATAAAGCATTAATTTCACCATCTTTAGATTTGCTCTTAACATTAGTTTTACTAGCGTTATTAACGTACTGCCTTTTACCCTTGGGAGCATTCACATTCCTAAATATATCAGGACTCGAAATGTCAATAATGTGTTCAGAAAAAAGCTCAGTACCTCTTACTTTGTCCATTTGAGTCTTAGTAACACCTGAGTATGTTTTGAGAGGTAGAGGATGTTTAGGACGCGCCCCAAGCCGTTCCGCCTCCTTATGCGCGTGAAAAAAACTGAAATCAAACGTAAAGTCAGTATTGGAATCCTTACTGTTATTTAAAATAATGTCCTTACTTTTGCACAATAATCTGTCCTCATTCATGCATTTAGTGCCTTCTACGTTGGTTACTTGTCCATTTGGGATCTCAAACTGAGAACTCGTTTCGACCAGCAGTACAGTCCCTGTGTTGGAAATAGGAAATGGGTCACCTACTAATGATATTTCCTGCTGCTGGTCCATTATAGTAGTCGCCTCGACCTTCCCAATGACTGAGAAAGCTCGTCCGACCAAATCCACTAACCGAGCCATCTCGGTTTTTAAAAGGGTGATCTCCTCCTGCATTTTTACCATCTCCGTTTTGTCCCATGAAGCCTGAGGATCCTCGATAGCGCCTTCCATCCCCAACAATGCTAAATAAAACACAGCACGGCAACAATGTAAAATGAAAAAAACTGGTGTGGATGGCAACCTCAATAACTCCTTGGCTTGGACACAAAACAAATAAATGATTTATTACACAGAAACACAGAATAAATCCAGGTTAAGCGCTTTCGTCTGACACTTGCAGACTTCTTCAGAACATAGGCATACATCTGCTCTTTCATTTTAAATACATTTAGGCCAAAAAGCCACTTTCCAATCAACCATGAATTAAAGGTACATGTGCATACATAACACAAGTCCTTCCTTAGTGAATACCTATCTGAAAAAATAATAAGTTACCATCTTGAATAAAAAGTAGTACAAAGGTAATGCATAGGTAATACATAATGCCCTAAACATAAAAATACATTGTATGCTGAATGGAAAAGATAAAATAACTCATAGAGGCTGGTAAACAAATCTTACACATAGTATAAACCTACCAATTAATATAAAACCTTACAATTGCTATAAAACCTAAATGTAACGATTACAATAAATGTGATGGCAAAAGATATGATGATTGTGAACTGTTAAATGTTGTAAAAAATAGTAGAAAATTAAGTATTGTAAGAATTAATTTAAAAAGTAATAATTATTGATGAACTGTTAAAAATATGTGTTGAGATGCTTAAAAATATGTGCTAAAATGCTTTAAGAATATTTTAAGAATATTTTAAGAATACATAGGAGGAATGTATATATAAATGCGAATCGCTATTCCAAAAACCACTATGCTAACTGCAGGAACGGTTTTATGCTGATAAAATTCTTAAAGCACGACGGATTTACCTCTTGCATTCATAGAAAGCCTACATTTTCCAGTGATTACTTGGAATTCAGTAGTAATCATCCCAAATATGTTTTCAAAAATGTTGTCAAAGGACAGTGCATTCGAGCAGCCCATATGTCCTCTACGAGAGCTGTTTTGGACAGCGAACTTGAATTGATTAGGTCTATGTTCAGTGTGAGAAGATATCCAGTCACCTTAATTAATGATGCTGTCAAATATGTCAGCAAAGAATGGGGTAACAAATATCTACCTTTATTGGGCAACTCAACAACGGGGGTCTCACCCACGGATTTTAAACAAAAGGAGGGATTTGATAATAAGGTTTGTGTGTTAATGTATTCCCCCATAGTTCAGTATATTGAAAATGTAGTGAGGCAACACTGGAATTTATTTACTATGAACTATGATCTGGCCCTGACATTGGGACCTCATCCCAAATTTGTGTATAAAACAGGAAAGAATCTCAAAAGGATTTTGGAATCAAATATGAGTGGCATTAAAGGGGGATCAACCGGTACAAGAAAATGCGGTTCATGTAACCAGTGCTACACTATTAATGAAACAGGTGGTGTCAATTTGGACAATTTTAATAAAACACATATATTCTGCAAGACAGGAAACTGTAATACCAAATTTGTAGTCTATCTTGCAACTTGCCAAGTATGCTCAGTGTTTTATATTGGCAAGACTGAGAGACATTTAAGACGACGTATCTATGAGCATTTATTTAGTATTAAGAAGAAAGATACAAAGAATGCTCTTTTTAGGCACATTTTAAATAATGGTGTCACACATTATTTTAAATTTGCTATTATTGATAAGGTTAATATCACAGTATTTGGGGGGAATGTAAAAGCTTTATTGGCCATGAAAGAGAGGAAATGGCAAATTATTACTGATGCCACAAGACTGCCTGGCATCAATGATTTTATCAGCATAAAACCGTTCCTGCAGTTAGCATAGTCGTTTTTGGAATAGCGATCCACATTTATATATATATTCCTCCTATGTATTCTTAAAATATTCTTAAAGCATTCTTAAAGCATTTTAGCACATATTTTTAAGCATCTCAACACATATTTTTAACAGCTCATCAATAATTATTACTTTTTAAATTAATTCTTACAATACTTAATTTTCTACTATTTTTTACAACATTTAACAGTTCACAATCATCATATCTTTTGCCATCACATTTATTGTAATCGTTACATTTAGGTTTTATAGCAATTGTAAGGTTTTATATTAATTGGTAGGTTTATACTATGTGTAAGATTTGTTTACCAGCCTCTATGAGTTATTTTATCTTTTCCATTCAGCATACAATGTATTTTTATGTTTAGGACATTATGTATTACCTATGCATTACCTTTGTACTACTTTTTATTCAAGATGGTAACTTATTATTTTTTCAGATAGGTATTCACTAAGGAAGGACTTGTGTTATGTATGCACATGTACCTTTAATTCATGGTTGATTGGAAAGTGGATTTTTGGTGCCTAAATGTATTTAAAATGAAAGAGCAGATGTATGCCTATGTTCTAAAGAAGTCTGCAAGTGTCAGATGAAAGCGCTTAACCTGGATTTATTCTGTGTTTCTGTGTAATAAATCATTTATTTGTTTTGTGTCCGAGCCGAGGAGTTATTGAGGTTTCCATCCACACCCGTTTTTTTTCATTTTACGTTGTTGCCATGCTATGCAAATAAATATGTATTTAACAGTGAAGTCTGCATTTTGAACTCCAGCCTGTGGGTTATATTTGTATTAAATTAAAAATATTATGACAGCCTATAACAAAGAACTTTGTCTACTATAATAACTCCATTTTCCTAGACCACAGCCATCCCGTTGGTACTTTCACCTTTAACTGTCCTCAATTCATTTGTTATTAGCAGTCCACTGTCTCCTTTCCTTAAGTTTATTTTGTTTCTTGTGTAACCACTTTTGAGTTCCCAGCCAGCTTTTTTCCAGAGCAGAACTATTGCATTCTTGTTTACTTTTTCATTGTTTTGCTGGTGTGTGGGAGTTGAGGTAGGCTTTTGGACTTTGCATTTTAAAGTCTGCAGAAACCTCCTCACATTACACAGTTGTTCAAACAGTCAAATGCTATTTATCACCATTAGTCAGGTCAAGGCTGTGGCGACCCCTAACCGGGAAAAGCCGAAAGACACAAACAAGTCAGGTCAAGGTGATATTAGACCAACTCTCCTACTAGAACTGTGTTCTAGAACAACAAAACCAAGGCATTCATCTACTAGCACAGAGGTCTTCTAAGCTATATTGTTCCTTTTACTTATCTCTCAGCAGATTTGTGGCTGTTTACATTGTCACTGATTGTTTTCTCTGTCTGTTAACAAGTTTTCAACCCACTTCATTCACCCTCGCTAACACTCAGGATCCCTCCACTTCCCTACCATAGCCCCCTTTACTCTGCATTTATACTTCCAGACCATAGTACCACCCACATATTCCTCTAACCAATACTATCAGTTTCCTCCAGTAGGAAACCAATCAATACAATTACTCCCAATAGTAACACCCACTCTAGTTTACCACCCAAGACTCTCTCACAAATTGTCTTAGTCCTTACCTCCTAAATCCTTACCTCCTACGGCTATCAAATTATATCTCTATAACCATCTCACTACTCTCCTAACATTTTTATCCGAATTCAGAACAAACATAAAACCCAAGTTAAATAAGATGCCCCTAAGTCAGATTATTTTTCTATTTTTCCTCACACTTCTAGCCTTTATCACCAATTATCAAATTCACCTCCTTCAAATATTTAGGAATTTAACCAATCATTACAAAGAATATCAACATCTACCCAGCCTGTCTTTATCCATAACACTCTATCTCTACAAAGAAACCGCATCTGACTTATTTTTGTATAAATGTCTTAAAATTAAAGCAATGTCTTTCAGTTTCTCCCATTAGGGGTCACCACAGTGGATCATTGGTCTGCAGATTAATTGGTAGTGGAGTGTTGAGTTGCCAGCCTTGCACCCAACCTTCACAGAAGGCACAAGCACACACACACACACACACACACACACACACACACACACACACACACACACACACACACACACACACTCACACACAGTCTCTCTCACACACACACACACACACACACACACACACACACACACACACACACACACACACACACACACTCACACACACACACACACACACACATATGCCTAACTAAGCATCAAATATCAAACCAAGACCAAAATATAACTGTCTGCGCTCTTCCCTCTGTAAACCATCAATTCAAAAAGTTAGTGGAGATATTCACCCCAACCCTGGTTCCACTGCTCATAAAACCATCACTTTCAACCCCAAAATAAACCAGTCTCTCAGCAAAACACATAATCTAAACTCACCTTACTAAATATGAACCTAAGAAGTATGTGGAATAAAATGCATGACATACATGCCTTTATCTTGCCAGATACACTCCTAATGCAGTAATAGGTACTGAAACCTGTTTAAAAAAAGAAATAAAGAATAATGAGATCACCCACCCATGATGCAATATGCTCAGGTATGACAGACAAAACAAGCATGCAGGTGGTATAGCAACCATCTATAAACATTCTCTGACCATTACCTTACAGCCAGAGGAAATACCCAAATTTATCAGTGCTGAACTATCAATAACACTCCTAAAAATCAACAATAGGAAAAATGTATGTTTAACAGCAATTTATATACCACCAGGGAATAATGTAGATATTGAGATATTACTGAAAGCATCCAGTATTCGATATCCCAACAAATTAACCACGAGACTATAATATTTGGAGAATTAAATATAGACTGGCAACTCATAAATTCTACTACCCCCACTGAATCCATAAACCTGTACAACTTCAGACAGTTAAGAACCACACCTACCAGAATCAATAAAACTTCAGGGGAGACAATCAACATTAGATTGGATTCTTAAAAACAAGCCAGACAGACTGACAAAAGCAGGCTGCCAATCAGATAGCATAAGTGACCACATTCCAACATATGCTATTAGAACTCACCATAACCTAGATAAACCTATTATATATAATCAAATACAAAATACAACCAATTTCAGCAAAGATATGTTTAATGAAACACTAAAAAATATAACTATAATATATTTAGAACAATGCCACTAGATACTGCTGTAGAACACTTTAATAATGTATTCTTACAGACCTTAAATAATCTAGCACCAGTACATAATAAAAGAGTAAAGTCCTACCCCGCACCACAGCTGACAAAGGACACAAAAAAATGATGATAAAAGGGATAAAACCTGGAAAAACTGGTACAAAAATAGAACTCAAAATGTTCTCCAGCAATTTAGACATCTTAGAAACTTTATGAAAACTCCATATCAAACAGGATAAGCAAACATTCTATACCAGCCTACAAGAGAAACATATAAACAACCCAAAATTATTTGGTCATCACTAAATAAACTACTCCACCCTGGCAAGACCACTAGACCCTTTCCAAAAACAGACAATATGACAAACTCTATCCCCACACAGTTTAATTCCTACTTCATGCAATCAATATTATCTCTCTTAGACACTAACACGTCTGCCCCCCCTCACTCTACCTCTGTCCAATCAAAACCACCCACAGCTCTTCAATTTTAGTCCAGTACCCACCTCACTCATAAACCTCACTCATAAGGAAGTTACTCCTTAAGCTAAAAACTACTTCTGTAGCTGTAGACCAACTACCATCTGACTAACTAAAAATGGCTCCAGAAGTCATAGCCTTCCCTGTGCGCATACTAATTAATAGGTCCATAGCAGACAGATGCATCCCATCACTATGGAGACTATCCTACATCATAACACTGCACAAAGGCAGCACATCTAGAGAGTTTAATAACTACAGACCAATAGCAATTCTCTTCTCCCTCTCCAAGATATTACAGAAATGCATCCATATGGTGCTGATGCAATACCTAACTTCAAATAACCTACTGTCAGAAACACAACATGGCTTTAGGCCCCAACACAACATCATTAGTGCTCTACTACATTTTACCAATATAATAAACCATTATGGAAATGATTCAAGAAACAACAAACCTGGTAGTTGCAAAGGTAGTCCAAGTTAAATATTCAAAATGTAATGAAAAAAGATCCTGGATGTACCACCATGGAGAAATACTTCCAAAAATTAATGAAGTAATGATTTTATTGTGTTTTAAATTACTGCTTGTTTTAATAAGCAACGTCTTGTTGCTGTGGATTTTGCTTCATTTATTTTTGGAAGTGTTTGCCCGTGGTGGTATGCCCAGGATCTTTTTTGTTGCATCATAGAAATGATGGTCTGCTTGCGTCCACCATGTTCTTACACTTGTCAAAGGCATTTGATATTGTCTAACACCAGCAACTGCTTGTTTGACTCTCCTTAACAGGACTTTCACAATACTCCTTGTTGTGGTTCCATAGTTACCTATCTGGAAGGCAACAAGCCATTAGATGGCAACAGATCTGCTAATCCTTTTACCTAATTATTGCAGGTGTCCCGCAGGGCTCTATCCTAGGTCCTCTACTATTTAATACATTTATTAATGACCTCCACACCTTCACTCACCATGCTACTTTAGTTCAGTATGCAGATGACTTAACATTAATATATGTGGCCTCACCCATAAATAATATCCAAGACACTACTCAAAAATCTTTCTCCTCTGTAGAAACCTGGCTCAAAATATCAAACCTCCTACTCAACCCCAAGAAAGCTAAGTTAATGTATTTTACCAAAAAGTTGCCAAAATCAAAAGCAATCTTTTACTATAAAGTCAGAAAATAATATTGTCACTGAAACTGTAACTCACAGTAAACATCTAGGCATTATAATAGATGACAATCTTCAATATTACCACATTTCTAAACTTTAGAACTCAATCCCTCAACACATCCTAAATGCTACCAACCTACACCAATTCAAAACTCTGCTCAAAGACCACCTCACTAACAACTGGCTCAGCTCCTGCACCAATCCAGGCTAATAACACATAAGCCCACATCAAATTTTATCTCCTAAATTTTATAGTCTCCATGTATACCCCACTCCCACTTGTTAACACCACCTATCAGCTACCTACAATAAGAGTATAATTTAATAATTTCTTTTTTTTGTAAGGGTATACATATGTACACGTATTAAAGTATACTCAAATGATAAAGATGGACCCCTGCCCTCAAAAAAAAAAAAAAAAAAAAAATATATATATATATATATATATATATATATATATATATATACACATATGACTCTGTACTATATTTTAATAACTTTCTCCTTTGTGTATTGTACTTTCTTTGTCTCTAGATATTTCTGTTAAATTCTATGTAAAACCGACACTGTACCTGTCAATGTTCTTGTTTTATTGGAGCTTTTCTCCCTGGGCCTCCGCCGAAAATGGGCTCACACCCAGACGGACTGTCCCGGTCAACAAATGTAAAATAAATAAACAAATAAATATGACCACCATATACAGCACACCATTAAATCTGCACACCAGAAACCTTTATAGGATCAATGGATTCCTTACAGATACTGCAAGAAAAACTCTAGCCACCACCTTCTTGTACTGTCTTATATGCTGCTGCTATCCTAACAAACATAAACAATGCTCAAGGAAAGAAACTTGCCTCCTGCTACAATAAAATAGCTAAGTTTGCCATCAGTCTCCCTCATAGGATTCACCATTGTCTTAGCTTAAAGCAATTAAACTTGCTTGAACTCCACAACTGTCTAACATATTCACAACTGATACATCACACAAACTCATTCATCATCCAGAAAAATGCCCTGCACTGCAAAACATATTGCTATCCTACTGTCCAGAAAGTGTCCTCCATTCTTGTAGCAAATTCTTATTACTTACAAATAAGCCACATAATGTTGCAGGAGACTCTCTCTACTTCCAGTGTGTTGCTAAATTCTGGAATAGTATCCCCATGCAAATAAAACTCTCCAACAAAACTCAGTAGTTTTAAACCACTACTTAAACAACATCTTAACCAATCCTGGTCCTGTACATGCTCATCTCAGGGTTAAAACTTTTTCACTGTACAATACTGTCTAAATAGTCTGCTTAAACATAATATTTTCAACCTCTTACTGAAATGACAAAACAATTTTTATACATAACTGTTGCCTGTACATTTCACTAAGTTGCATGTGTGCTTTCTCTTTAGTAACTTCTACCTCTGTAAAATCTTAGAATGTATATGTACAAATGTAACTGCTGTTTGGATATAAATGTAAATAAATGTCACTACTGTTTAGAGCATATTCAATAAACCCTACACAGTGCCCTAAGACTGTGTGCACATTGAGGTTGTAGCACACTGGTTTGTATTCGTAAACAGCTGTACATGGTGTGTAGAGCAATGCAACCACTGTAAACACTGTGGCATGCTAAATATAGCATAAGCAGCTGAATTGCATGCTAATCAACCAAACCAAGATGGAGGAGCTATTCAACAAGCTAAAAAGCAACTGTGTAGACTCAGTGCTGGTTTTCTTTGTGAATTCCAAAACCTATTGGATTACAACCACGGAAACAAGTCTACACAGAAAGAATGTTAGGGGCTGCTGTTGCTTTAATTCATGTCTATGTGCAACAGGCTGAAGTATATGCTACTGCTGCTGCTAATAGACCATGGCCAAGAAGGAGAGGAGTTTTAAGACCCCATGAGGTGGAAATTGTAGAGTGCTACAGAGTAAATAGAGATACACTACAGGAACTCTGCAACCTCTGTTGTCTTCAACTCAGACTCAGGGCAAACCAAGGGTCAACAATACCAGTGGATATAAAGGTATGTGTAGCTTAGCTATAGGAACATTTCAGACACCAACAGGGCACATGTTGGGGGTGTCACAGGCATCAGCATTCAGGATCCTCCATCAATTCCTGACTGCTATCCTCCAACATGCCAGTGGCCACATATATTTTCTCTGTACTCCAGAGGACAGGCCCACAAATATGCAAGAGTTCTACCCTGTTGTACACTACCTTGAAGTACTGGGTGTCATAAATTGTACACATATAGAAATCAAGGCACCACCTGAGGAACAGGGAAGGTTCTAGATAAATAGAAAAGGCTTCCACTCTATTAACTGCCAAGTTGTGTGAAATGTTAAGGGAATCATCTTGAAATGTGCATGCTGGCAACTCAGGCAGTTACCACTACTCACATATCTTGCACACCTTCTAACTGTATCAGATGTTCACTAGGGGTGATATCCTACAGGATAATTTACTGGGAGATATAGGTTATGCACTGGAACCGTGGCTGATGATGCCCATCAGAAATGCACACACACCTGCAGAAGAACACCATAATGAAGTACATGATCAAACCAGAAATATCATAGACCATGAGTTTGGGCTATTAAAGTCACAGTTCCAGTGCCTATATACATCTGGAGGATCCCTGTATTACAATTCACATACATTTACTGAAATCTTCACTGTCTGTGCCATGCTTCACAACAAATAGGCGCACATCCCACCATCAATGGCAAGGTCACCACAGTCGCAGATGAGGAGTCAGAGAGGGAACCAGCAGCTGCTGTGGGTCTAGGTAGACTTAGGCATGCTCAATATGCCCTTATATTGACTAACAGGCAATGCATAGACACTCACTCACCACTTAAGTGGCTAAAAACTTCCCTTTATCCTACACACATACATATAATAACACTGATGCCAGGCAATGCTCAAAATCTTTACCTACCCATGTAATGGCTGTGTACTCCTAGCATCAGACAGATTCAGACCTGAACTACAACTGTAGCAACAGCTGGATTTACAATGTAAGTGTTGAACATGGAGTGTATAAACAGAATTGTGTAGTAATACAAATGAATGGCATATCCTTGCATATTGTTACTTGGTAATGTAAGTAAGTAAAAGTTGGGTGATTTGTACAGCAATGAATTTAACATGCGAAAGCAGAGACGTGTGTGAATACATGTGTTGTCTATCAAGTAATAGGCCTCAGGCATCCAAGATTCACACATTCGTACCTCTCAAAAGTACTGATGGTCACAATATCCTCAGTTTGCCTTCATACTTTTGTACTGCAAAATCATTATAGGCAGAAGTTAGAAAGTAATGAGACACATTTTAGTTTTAAACTTCACAACCCTCAAAAGATTCATAAAAATACTGATGCAAAAAACTGTTGATTCTATCAGCTGTTTAACTTTCTAAGACCAAAATATGTCAAATTACAATTAGCAAAACAACATCACAAGCACAGATATATTAAGCATTAAATTAGCTATGCACCCTGAGCATAATACAAAAACTTATGTATACCTGAATCCAAAAGAGAGAAAACAAAGATATGGCACAGTTATCATCACTTGCACAGGGTGTTTTGTGTGTGTGTGTGTGTGGGGGCAGGAATCCTAGTCTGACACAAAAGGTAAGTGAGTACATGTGAGTAAGAGAGAGAAACAGGCAGACATTTGGATTCATTAACAAATGGCCAGTTTGACAGAATGAGCTTTAAGCTTCACAGCTGAATCATGTAACTGTTTTGTGTGTTGGTATGAGCCCTCCAGGTGAAAAAGGTATGTGAATGTCTGCAAGAATACAATCAAGCTCTGTGCAAGATCTACAGCTTGGTATGTCAGACAGGTGTGAGCCATGCATGGTAGAGGTGGCAGTTTGTCATTGTTGTACTCGGCCACAAAAGCTGTTTCTGCCAGGAGTAGCACTGGCACATCCATGCCCACAGTCAGAGGCACTGCTGCTACCTGAACATGACTGATGTCTGCTGGATGAGCTCCCCTCAAGAGGACAGTCAGGACCATGACCCCATGGCCTGTCATGTCTGGGTGTGGACACCTCAACCACTGAGAGGGCAGTGGAAGTGGTGCCATTATGGGAATGTGATCAGGCGCAGCCACATCAGCTAACATCAGATGATGTGGTTGACATATGCCCCCGTGGATGCTGTCTCCCTCCAAGCAGATGTTCCATCAAAGATAATGCCCATTCTAACGTGTCATTCACCCAATCCATTGAATCAGCAACATGGTGGAAGCAGTCATGCATGTCAGCCTATGCCACATCTACAACCCTAAGCATTTCTCTGGAGGACTTATTGGAACATGTCTGAGCCTCCATGGTGGCCCTAAAAATATGTCGAGTGGCACAGGAAGACACACCTCGATCAGGTGGAGGATGGACGGCAGGCCTCCTGCAAGCATTCCTAACAACCTTCTTGTGTGGCATCTTTCCCACACCTTGGCTGCAACCAGAGTCAACAGGTACTGAAGCCGCAGTAATCACACTACCCTGAGTGTCTCACCCTCCACCTGTCCAATGCATGAGGGCTCATTGAAATGGGTTAGTGTAGGCCTACTGGCTGTGTCTGATGGAATTACAGGGGATGACTGAATGTCAACCTCCATATCAGATTCAACCTCTGCACCCCCTGACTGTGCCTCTGTTTTTCAACCATCATTATCAGAGTCTGCTGATACTCTGACATCAGGTGGTAGGAGTCCCACACTTCCACTGTCATGATTGTAGATCATTGTGTGTGTTGTACCTAGTCAGCCACTGTAGCTAGATAGCATGTGCTTATAAATTACTGAGTATGTGCAAGATCAGTGCCATTTTGTATAGTCAGCCAGAGTGAATGCAGGCACGAATGGAGATGCACATGTGAGTGTGTTTAAAGTAACAAGTCAGTTAGTTACCTTCGAAGTTCAAAGTATATGTTCCAGTTACAGCTCCTGATGTGTTTGTGCACACGAAATGACTTGAACACATACCCAGCCTTAGTGTCTCATTTGATACATGAGACATAGGACATAGTGTCAGAATGGGCTCTGAAGTTGAAGCAACTCTCAAACCATGAGGCACGCAGTTAAAAGTGAAGGAATATACAGGATCCAACTTGCAAACAGGTCAGTGGTTATTTAAAGGTACTTAAACTCATTTAAATGATTTTTCAGTCACCGAATAAGTGGTGAAGTATTTAAAACATTCAAAATAATTACCAAGATAAACTAAATGTCCAGAATTGTGACATACTAATAAAAGTATTCAAATAAATACAAAAGTGTTTGAAATCATTTCTGAAGTGTTAAAATGCACAAAAAGGCTAAAACAACCACATTTTTTCACTATGTGCTACTTCACATTAACTCAAACTTTTTGAAGTATCAAAAGTGTCTGCAGGGTTCGCAGTGTTAAAGTGACACCTTTTCAGACAGATTGTTCTGCATTAGAGCATAATTCCAAGTACCTCGTCTATGCTTCTATTTAAATGTGTTCTGTTGTTATTGCAGAAGGATTTTGCAGACCTGAACCACTGGTGCTTGATAATAATATTGCTGAGAATTGGCGAGTGTTTGAGCAATAATGTGATATTTTCATAAAGGTTGCATTTTCTGATAAAGATGCATGCACAAAGGCATTCATACTTCTTAATTTAGCTGTCTCATAAGCCATTGAGAGGTAAGGTTCATTTGTGTATGCACTTGCTATGTATGCAGGGGAGTGGGAGAACCACCATATGGTGATTCATGTTGAAACACTGGAAGACCCTGAGTGCTTAAAATGTAAATTTAGAGAAATGTGTAACCCATAAACAAACATTACAATATAAAGACATATGTTTTACACAAGAAATCAAAAGCCTGCTGCAACCATAGCAGCATATATTGCCAACTTAAAAAATAAGGCAAAAATCATGCAGATTTGGTGATCTGAGAGATGAGTTAGTAAAAGACAGGCTTGTGTTTAGTATTAATAATGATGCCATGAGAAAGATTTTGCTTCAAGACAGAGATTTAACATTTAGTAAAGCCACTGAGCTTTGTCAAACATATGAGGTTACAGAAAAGCATGCAAATATGCTTACGATTGAGAAAAACGTGCATGCAGTGTCTGCCAGTGAGACTGTTGATAGTGTACAACATAAGATGAAAGAGAAATATAAACCAAATGGGACCACAACACCTAACCTATTTGTTAGCTGTTATAATTGTGGAGGCAGTCATGAACCTAAACAAGAAAAGTGCTTAGGTTTTGGTCAGCAATGTCATAAATGTAAAAAGAAGAATCATATCCAAAGGCTTTGCAAGTCTAAAGTGGCACATAACTTTATTAAAAGAGAGCTTCTAAAGAAGCAAGTAGATCAGATAGAAAGCTGCGATCAAACTTTTTATGTTGATGCTGTCTCTGTGATTGTTGAAACAGTTAACACAGTAGATTATCAGTTGGCAGCAAAAAGTGACATATTTTGCATGACATTTTTCTGTTCATGGTAGTCTGCACAAGGTCATATCTGACAATGGTGCACAGTTTACAAGTCAGCAGTTCAAGAATTTTGCTGAGGCTTGGGACTTTGTCCATGTTACTAGTAGTCCTGAGTATCCACCGTCTGATGGATTAGCTGAGCATGCAGTTCAAAGTGCAAAGTACTTGGAGAAATCCATAAGAAATGGTACCAATGTTTTGCTTTACATATGAAACTCAGAAACAATCCTTGAGATAATTTGCTTGTATTGCCTGCTCAGAGACTGATGTCCAGACAGACTAGAACAACTATTCTGATCAGTAAACAATTACTGATACCAAATGCAAAGAACAACAGAATGGTTAAGGCTCAGCTTTTGAAAAAATGGCAGTCCCACAAGTTGTACTATGATAAATCCAGGAAACCTCTTAGACCATTAAGACAAGGTGAGATAATGAGAATGCAGCCATCTAAAGGATATGACCAAATTGGAATTGTCCAAAGTATTTGTGAAGAAATGAGATCTTACATCGTACCATCTGATGGAATGGATTTCAGAAGGAATCAAAGACACATATTACCAGTCTCCAAACCACTGCTGCAGCAGATTGCCTATGCCAGAGACTCTATTTCTCAGAGTGACTCTACATTTGTTCAAATTGCAGAGGACAGAGTATCTTCTTCAAGCAATTCTGATGTAATCCTCAAATTTCCAATTTTAAAAGAATCCCCAAAGACCGTCCCTGTTGCTAAACCCAGTCAAAGTTTTTATGTGACCAGATCAGGTAGAATTTCCAGACACAATCCAAGTTACACAGCAACTTGGACTTGAATTAATTTGTTGTTAAATGTTGATGTGATATGGGGTAACTTACTGAGCAAATGCAAGATCAATGCCATTTTGTACACAGAAAAAAAAATGGGCACCTGTCCCACAAAAGATATTGTCCCATATGTAGCTTTCCATTGTGCACATTTGTCTTCTTGACACACTTGAATTGGTGCAATTGGCTATACATGATTACATTGTGACCCCTCTTTGTGGAGGTGACAGTTCAAATTCAGCTAATATTCTGTACATATTTTAATTTTACATTGTTGAAGAAATGGATGGCTATGGTTCTTTCCTACCTCCCTCCTGCATATTCCTATATTACATTCCCTTTGTTCTTCTACCTGCTTGCCCACACCCATTTCATCACTTTCTTATCTACCCCATTCTAACACCTATAATCTGGTCAAAAAATAGAATCACACACAACATACATAAGTACCAAAAAATTAATGGAGCTCTTCACTTTTTTGGCCTTTATGTTTTGCGTGGAGTTTGGCGTCGCACACCAATGCCAAGTGACAGTGAATGACTCTTTCTTGGTGTGATTATCTCCATGCAATGCTGCACTATGTTAACACACATTAACACATGGTGAAGCTAGTGTAAACTATAAATTCATTGTGTTATCACTTATTTAAAAGTATTGCATACTCCTGGATTCGAACCCTATATCATCTGGGCTCAAAAAGAAATATGTCAATATTTTTACAAATGCTGCCACAGAGTCAACTAAGAAGCAGGAGTGTTTCACTCACTCAGTACTAACTCTCATAATTTTAGCAATAAGCCATGTGCTTGAGCACCACTTAACTATCCGCAAATGTTGAAAGAGTTAGAAATGTGTATCTTGCATGCACAAAAACTTTGCCAAACATTGGGCAAACCTACTGTTCAGTGGTGCTCTATGCAAAGTGCACAATAGCATGTATTACTTTTTTTACTGTTCATTTAGTTTTCATGACATGAAACTACACGTGGAAACTGAAACAAAAATGAAGGCCCTATCTAAGAAAATCTCTCATATTTACAGTCCAGCCATCTGTTACTTCCCCACACACACTGCAGCCCTGGTCTGTCAGTACTTTTTCACAAATATATCAACTATACTACATAAATTAATAATAAATGTGTTATATACTATGCACATCTTTAAAATGAAAACACATTCAGATTGTCCATACTTGTAGCAATGTGGACACCTGTTTGCATATAGTTTGTATAGCTATCTCTTAAAGTACACCTGTGCATTGGAACACAACCACCAAATAATACACATTGCACATTCATCAAACTGGTAACATGCAGAACTTGAAATACCATGACAGTTGAACATGTCTACACATCCATTTCATGCAGGTTCCCCAATATCTTCAGTCATCTGGGAGATGAGTGTGTTTGTGTGTGTGTGTGTGTGTGTGTGTGTGTGTGTGTGTGTGTGTGTGTGTGTGTGTGTGTGTGTGTTTCTATCACGTTAGTGGAGCATAAGTGTATATCCAACAATTACCACTCCAATTCCATGGATTGCCAATATTTTGGCACTTGCACATGCCTATGCATTCATTTCATGCAGGCCTCCCAGCATCTTCTCTCCAAAATCCAATGCTGATGCCATCCACTATAAGTTGGCCTGCAGCCTTGTAAAGGTCAGACTTGTGCTGTGGCGCTTGTGTAATGTACTGAGTTCTGTAGTTGGTATACTTAGATAGGTAGGGGCTCTGTTCGCACTACAGTCAACTGGAGTGTGTGTGTGTTTGTGCTCTTATCATTTTCTCCCCACCAGACACTGCTGATGTCATCACCTATAAAGTGTTGTCTGACACTGTCCAAATCAGACTTGAGCTGTGGACCTTGCCTTAAATACAGAGTCCTGTAGTCGATGTACTTATTAAAGTAGGGGTTCTGTTCTCACTGCAGTCAACTGGGGGGTGTACTTGTGCACTTGCTTGACATAACACAGAGCATTTTACATTTTACACCAGCATGTGGGATGCTGCTATTACCATCTTCATCTCAACAGAATCTGCTGATGTCATCAGCTATAGCTGATTTGCGGATGTGCATTAGTCCCATCTGGGCAGGGTAAGAGACTGGCCTGTAGGCCAGGCACAAGTCACCTCATCCTATACGATACAGATTACAGCGATAGGGCTTTTAGTTTATCCACATGCATCATGGCATGGTTTGTAAGCCCTGTATTTTCTTGGTGAGAAACCCCTGTGGTCTTTCCAGAAAAAAACTGGTAAAAATACTACAATCTGAGGAAAAATAAAACACCAACAAAAAACACCTTGTATAGCTGAGTCAGCAAGGATTTCCACACACAATCCTCAGATTGTGGTATTTTTACCAGTTTTTGCCTTTTGCCATGGCTGAAGCAGCAAGGGTAGCATTAATGGATGAATTCTGTGTGGATATCCTTGCTGACCCAACTATACGAGGTGTTTTTTTGTAAGTCTCAATCTATATTATCAACACGTATAGCTCTACATTGCTTAAAAAGGATGATGCTCTGGAATTTATCAATACACAAATCACCACAGACAAAGTCCCATACCATATCCTAGCAAGCTATAGGTCACCTTCTATGTCGCTAGTATCCCATAGCTCATACCGAGATCTATTGAAGACACTCACCGTTAAACCAAATACCCTATTAATGGGAGACTTTAACTACCTCAGTATAGACTGGGAAACATACACTGTCTCAACCTCATACTTACAGGCACAACAATTCCCGGACTTTATTAAAATACTCTTGACCAAATATTGCGCACACCCACCAGAGGTTCAAACATGTTGCACCTGGTACTCACCAATATGAGAGACAGTTGTACCCCTCCCACCACCTCCAGTTTCACATCTTCATTGGTGAGGTTTAACCACAAAGTTGTCTCCTTCAAAATAAATAATCAAGTCAGCAGCTCCAGCAAACCCGTTAACAGTTAGTAACTATTGCAAAGTAAACTACATCCCTCTTTAAGTGATATTTTGTCAAAATTAATTGCCCACCAAAGCCTGAGTTCACAGGAACTTATTTAGAATTGTTCACAGAGACTCTGTACAGCCATGGAAATGGCTGCATTGAGACTGCTGTATGCACAAGAAGTAAGCACAAAGCAAACTCTAAAAACAAACCACACTGGTGGAATCCTTACCTTAATAGGGTATATAACAAAAGGAAAAAAGTCATGGCTAAAATCAGGAAGAGTAGAGTCCACAATAATGGGAGCTCTGTAATTAAACTAAACAGGAAGAGGACTAATTTTTCCCAGCAAGGCCAATTGTAGGGTCAAGATAGCCTCATAGGATAAAGACAACCACAAGGCTTTTTACAGCTATGTCCAAGGCGCAGACAGCACATATCAGTGTGCTTTACTGGTGATCTATGGTGCCATCTTCACTGAGCAACTTTGTTGGTCAACAAATTAATCTCAAACTTCACCCCCCCCTGCCTCCCTGCATGAAATACCTACTAGCGTATCCCCCCACTTTTAACAGGGAGCAGGTCCTGTCTGGGCTCACTAAGGTCAAAAACATAGTCTCAGTGGAGCCCAAAAATATACTGGGATGCCTCTTAAATAGCATGAAGCACAACCTATCCGGACCACTTGAGTCACCACTTAAGTCACTTTTCAACTATAGAGTGACAGCATGCTTTGTACCACAATGATGGAGGACCGCAATGGTTATCCCACTTTACAAGGGTGGACCATCAAATATCCTGGGAAACTACAGACCTATTAGACTGATTAGTCTAATATGTAAAGCCATGGAATGAATTATCATGGAAATAATCAACAAAGACACAGACAACCTTCAGACACTAAATCCAACCTAGTCTGGCTTTGACAAAGGAATGTCAGGCCTACTAAACCTGGTGAACTACTTTGAGAAGGTCAACAAAGCAATTGATAAGGGTAAAATTGTGAATTCTGCCTATCTGGTTCCATCGAAGGCATTTGATACAATACCCCACTTAGGTATATTTGATAAACTCACTGAACTGGGCATAGATCTGTACAAAACTTACTGGATTGCCAGCTGGCTCATAGACAGGACCCAGGAAGTCAGGACTGGTGATACTACATCTACTATGAGATTGGTAACCAGTGGTGTAGCTCAGAGCTCCATGCTGGGGCTGCTCTTATATGGCATCTACTCTCAGAGATAAAGGCTAACATCAAGGTCTTTTTTGCTTACCAGTTCACAAATGACTGAAAACTGGGAGTAATTATAGATTTCCCCCATGCCACAAACATCTTACAAGGGGGTCTAACACAGATAAATGACTGATACCATAGTCACAGACTAAAAGTCAATGCCAATAAATACTTTATAGTGTCTTTTGGGAAAACAACTATTCAGGTTAATTTCTCCATCAATAAGACACCCCAAGAGTTGACTCAGTAATCAGGGATCTGGGAGCATATGTATACAGTAATCCAGCCTTGACCAATATGTGGCCAAGGTAGTAAGAAAATCCTTCTGTGTCGCCCCACTTATAAGTAAGGACATGGAATCCAGGTACAAGAAAGTCATAGTGATGCTTTTTTGCCCTTAAGAGGCACATCTTTGAGTATAATGCCACCTTCATTATGTACCTGACTAGGCATATCCGACAGTTGGTATGCCCACAAAGGTTCCTTGCCAGGAGAATCCACACTATAAACACATTGTCCTACATGGATCACCATACCTACATGGATCACCATAAAGCTCTATCTCTATACTGTCTCCTACAGGTTACTGAGAGGTGATCTATGCCTGGAATACAAGGCATCCCTGGCTCCAACTCTGATGGATCTTTTGCACATCTGTAAAATGAACAGTATCAGTGCCACTAGATCCAAGGATTTAAATTTTGCTTGTGTCATAAATAATAAATATATATAATAATAAAGACATGTTGGCAAGACAGATATTTACCTCTGGGGATCTCCAAGCTCAGGAATATTTCCCCCATCCATTTAATTCAGGGTTCATCTCTAACCTTATTTAAGCATAACCTTGACCAATTGATGGAATATCAGAAATTCACCCAGGGTCTGGCCCCCATGTTTCTGATAGGCAGAGGCAGACAGTAATGCAGAAACTAACATATCTCCCTACATAACTACTAGAAACTTCCTGGGTCTCCACTGAAAATGGGTTGCTTACTATCAATGCAATGGAAATAGTTAATAACCTTTTTTTGCAATTATTTTGAATTGTGATTTTTATTTAATATTTGTATATTGTCACTTTATTTTTACTTATGTTTGCTGGGGCTTTTCCCCTTGTATTTCCACTGAAAATGGGTTTGTTTGCAAACTCAATTGGACTAACCTGGTTAACAAATGTTCATAGGTTCATAGGTTCATAGGTTTATACTAGGCTATCTACCCTAAGGCATTTATAAGCCTAGCCCAAATTTTTGTGGCTTACGCCACCCTTTATATGAAAAAATACTGTGCCCATTAGTTTGTTGTGCCTCTGTCCAGCAGTGACACAGAGATGATTCCCGGGGTAAACCTACGATCTCCCATCCACAGGTCTAGATTTCTCTTGAACAGAGTCAGCGAGGTGCTCTGCCTCACATGGACCGGGATTTTATTCCACAGCATAGGGAGTCTCTGAGTGATAAATCTATCCCTCCAGCACGTCCTATTTATATCCGTGCTAAGGTTTAAGTTGCTTGCTCTAGTGGTTTTGGTGGATTTGGATTTTATGAGGTGGAGCATGTCCATTAATTCCAGGTTGGACATGGCCTTGTATGTCAGGCACATGTCACCTCTGAGCAGACGGTATGCGACTGAATAGAGCTGGAGTTTCTTCAATCTGGCAGCATATGACAGATTTTGGAGTCCCTTTATCCTTTTTGTGAGAAACTTTTGGGGTCTCTCCAATTGCTGCAGATGTCGGGTGAGATACATCCCGAATGGGGCATTGTACTCGATCATTGGTCTGATAAGTGAAGAGTACAGGGGAACAATGACCTCACTAGATCTGGATGTGAATCCCTTCATGATCAGGTGGGCAATGTAGAAGGTCTTTCTAACCACTTTAGCAATGTGAGTGTCAAAAGAAAGGCCACTGTCAACCTGGGTCCCCAGGTCCCTGATAACCTCTTCTGTGCTTAGTGGATTGCCACCTATATGGTAGCTTGGGGTTACCTTGTTTTTCCCGAAGGGTATGACTATACATTTTTGGCGTTTAACTTCAGGCCATGGCTCTGGCACCAGCTATCTGTTTCCGTGAGTCCCTTCTGAAGGATATCCGTGTCCGATGCACTTTCCACTATGGCCCAGTTTGCAGTCGTCTGCAAACTTTGTCAGCCAAAGTCCTCCCATGTTGGCCTGTACTTCTGAGAAGTAGATGCCAAACAATAGGGGGCCAAGGACCGAGCCCTGTGGGACACCACTTGTGACCGGCTTGGAGTCTGACACAGCGCCAGCAACTCTAACCCTGTGGGCTCTGTCCTTAAGCCAGTTTGCAACCCATCTTGTGACATATGGGTTTACATTTAAGCTGGTAAGTTTTTCTACAATACCCGAGTGGGGTATTGTGTCGAAAGCCTTTGCAAGGTCAAGGTAGGCTGTATGGACTGCCTTTCCCTCATCAATGGCCTTGGTGACTGTTTCAAAGAAGTCGACCAAGTTCAAAAGGCATGATCTTCCCTTGACAAAGCCAAACTGGGTCGGGTCCAATGTCTGCAAGTCCCCTATATCTTTGTTTATGAGCTCCATTATGATCCTCTCCATAACTTTGGAGACTAGACTTGTTAAGCTTATGGGGCGGTAATTACCAGGGTCCGTAGAGGCGCCGCCTTTGTGGAGTGGGACCACAGTTGCCGTACGCCACTCCTTGGGCACGTATCCTGTGGTAAGGCTGAGATTAAACAGCTGCCTTATGTGCGGGTTGTGAAATAAATAAATAAATGAATGAATGAATGAATGAATGAATGAATAAATAAATAAATACCCCTGTCTAATAAACCCTCATGATACAGAAGGACTCAATTTGCTTGGATTGCATGGCTAGGCTTATAAATACCCTGGGGTTTGTTAAACCAGCATTTACCTATAAACCTATGAAGAGTTAACAAGCACAGATACATTGGCAACAGTTTGAGTTATAAGCAAGAGTTATGTACATACAAACATTAAAGAAACATCAGATAATTAGAACTGAGTATTGCAATAGTAATAAAAAGCCAGCAAAGGTAAACCATCTTCAAGTCTTGGAAGTATAACTTTTTTAGCAATAGCAATCTGGGCAATCAGTGAAAGAAGGTAGATGATTCTGCAGTAGATTTTTAGTTGTGCCAAAAATTTATTAATGATTTTATTTGTGAAAGTGGTAAATTAAAAATGATGGATCAAGTATCAGTCCAAGGTATTTTTGATCTGAGACATTGGGAATGACATTGCATTGGCTGTCCTTCAGTTGAAGATGAGTAATAAAAAGTACTTTTTGAGTAGTTCCAAAGACCAGTACATTGTTTTTCTTGGGGTCAATTAAGAGCTTAGTATCAATTGATCTTGTACAGAGGTCCATGATATTTTTTTCTGTAATTTGGCCTATAGGTTAGAATGTGTTTTCCTAGGCTCAAATAAGAATATCACAGCATACATGACGATCTTGATTTGTGGGATGTCAAGTGGAAGATCATTGACAAAGAGAGAAAAGTATGATACCCTAATACCAAACCCCTGAGTTTCCTGTGTTTGGTGTTGCAAGGCCAAGGAATGAATTTTTGTAGTAAATTAGAAAATTTCTATCTCGTATCTTTGGAACCATACTATGCATTATTCTTAAAGTTTAGTTTTTGTGGTTTATTATGCAGGAGTGTATTATTAACAGTTGAAAAGCTCTTGCCATATCAACAAATTGATCAACAGTAATGAGGCCATCATTCATGTTCTTATAAACAGTCAGTGGTACTGAAAACAGCAGTGAGGTGATGAATGAGTTGCAAAAAAAGCTGTTGTTTATCACAGAGAAGGACACAGCTATTTATGTGCCTAAATAGTTGTCTGTATAGTAATTTTACAAAGATTTTTGTAACAAGACAAAAGTATAATATTGGCTGACACTCCTTTGTCTCAGTGGGAAGGTCATTTTTGGGAGTGGGCCTAATATGGCATGTTTTGAAAACCTGGAACTGTGCCAGGTGCGAGTGAAAAGTTAAAGAAATAAGTGAGGGGGTTGACTATTTTCTCTGACATTAATTAGCCTGTAGAAAGTTGAATTCATCTTACTGAACTTTAACCCTGAAGAATTATCTTTACTAGAAGTGCTTTATTTTTTTGTCAGTGCTATAAGAAAAGTGGAAGGTAGAAGAGAAGTAATTTGGTGTGCAGGAGGGAATCTCAGGTGATTGACAACATGGAGAATGACCCCGACGGCTATCAATGAGAAGACAGAAGAAAATGATGGTATTCCATGAAAATGTTTTATTGTTAAAAGGAAGAACATTGTTTCTGGTTACAGAGTTGGTACTGGCCCCTGTCAATTGCTTTATCTCTTTTCAAAAGTGTCTTGGTTAAGTTTAATAAATAAAGCGACTTCTAGCATACATATGCCATAAATATCACAGTTTATAGCAGATCAAGACAGACTATTTCTCAAACCATCAAAGCAAAAATCTGGGTGACCAAGATGAATTTTGGAAATGCATTAATATTGAGAACGGCCATGGTGGTGCAGCGGTAGTGTTGTCGTCTCACAGCAAGAAGTTCTCCCATTCGATTCTCTGCTGGAGCGTCTTCCGTGTGGAGTCTGCATGTCCTCCCCATGGTCGAGTGGCATTTAAAAGACATGCATGAATGGACGTGCCTTCATTGAAGGTTGGGCATCGAGCTGGCACCTCGGCACCATGAAAATCTACTGCCAATCATTAGCGGACCGGAGTTCCGCTGTGGTGACCTCTAACCGGGAAAAGCAGAAGGAACAACATTAATAATAACATGAGTAAAACCACAAGTAGCAAAGATTACCTTCTCAAAATTAATTCTCCCTCAGATACAATCAGTGATCAGTGAATTTAACAGATAGATCACTTCAGTCAAAGTGCAACTGACTGAAGATTTACACAAACAAGAGCCTCTAGCTTCATTAAAGATTAACCCAGTTCCTTTTAACATTTGCTTTCACTCCATCTATAGGTCAAATAAAATGACTTCTAAAGAATGTTGAATAATGTAACATCTGCCTCTTTTGACAAACATCCACCAGCCTAAATCTACAGACAGGAGCTTCCATTACCCTGGCCAGTAAGAATGTTGAGTATTTCAAGCTTATACAACTGTTGTGTACCCAAAGTCTGGTAGCATGCAAAAATTATAAATTTGCTACTATTTAGGGGTGTTGAATTTAATACAATTAAAAAAACACAGACCAAACTGTAATGTCAGCTTGCCATCTAAGATGATAGAAAAGGTGGTACCGTCAACTCAGTACATGCCTCTCAATAAACAACTTGTTAACAAATAAAAGCATGTTTTTTTGCCTTTTAGGTCTGGCTGTAACACTAGAGCATCGCTACTGACGCTAATCATAAAAAGCAAGAAAGACTGTAGTCTTTTTAAACTTTCAAAAAGCATTTGATCTCAGCATTCTTCTCTCATCATATAGATATCTCATTTAGGGTGTAATCAGTAGAAAGTCACATGGTTTATAAGCTATCTGGCTGACAGAACTTAGGTGGCTGACCTGAAAAATACTCTATTAACAAGAAACCAGACTTCACCGTACTACAATAGTGGTCAACTGATGTTATTTACATTTACCAATGAAATGCACCAACATGAAAAGGGAATCTATAAGCTTCAGTATAAGCAGGTCCCTAAGCCTTGTTTTCGACACTGATGGATGACTTTCGTTTAGGTTTCAATCATCTAAAAGTGGATACGGAATAATGAACCCTAGCCTCTAGAACATATGTATGATCTACGTTCCTAAACCTTAATCTACTTCTATTTCTAACTATATCTGCTATCATATATAGTCTTAATAATGTAATTATCTGAAAAGATAGTTTGCTGCATAGTTTGTGTCTTGATTAAGAAATTGTCTGTTAAGAGATATTTTAATGAGATTGTATAATTACTGTGAAGCTTTTCTCCATGGGCATCCACTGAAAATGGACATCGTCCAATTAGGCAATCCCAGTTAACTGTTGAAAACTAACAAGTGCACAAACCAACCAACCAAACACCCAAACAAACAAGTGTATGTATCTTTTCATTTCCTTTCCCCATTATTCTTTACCTCTGTTTTATATGGTTATATTACATACTGATTTTTGTAGGATTTCTCCTTTCTGTGCTTGACAGTTTCTTGACTGGTAATCTCAGCTAATCTATTTAACTGTTTAGAATTCACTGACAAAACTTCATACATAGCCTCCTCCATGATTTAAGTTAAAGCAATATGTTTTTAAAGATTATTGCCAACAATATTCTTAACACACCATTTGGCTCTGATTTCTGACATCCATTTTTATCAACAGCTTCATCTGCCGCTGCACTCTTCTATGAAAAATATTCATTTTTTTTCTCTCTCTGTGAGATACACCAACATTTAACTTGTCCTACTCAAGTCTAGTAACTCCAGACAAAAAGAAAATCCATCTACAAGATTCACAGACATTGTAAACAGCCATAGCAACTCAGCAAAGTGAAATTGAGATTTGGCAATATGCATGCTGTTTTGCATGCATGAATCATGAGCCCCAGTTCATATGCAATAGGGAGTGGGCACATTTAGGAATATATGTATTGCAGTTACAGAGTACATCATAAAGAACATTGTGCAAAATCAGCAGTATGCCAACACATGTGATGCATGTGGAACATATAGATGGAATGTGTATGCAGTCAAGGTAGACTTCAGATATGAGCAATGTTCCTGTAGTAGGGTCTGTATCACCATATCGATTGGTGATAAGTTCAAACACCCTTTGTTTGAACCTAAATGTCCGAAAGCCCTAAACCATGAAGTTACAGAACATCGATTTTTTTCCCAGGAGAAAAAAATCAGTGGGCTGTCTTTGGGGCTTTGTTATTTCCTCCACTGTAGTTTGATCTCCGAGATGGTATATTTAAGTAGGGGGGTGTGGGGGGCACAGATCCTCAGGTTGTTGGGTGTGGGGGACAAAGTCCCCCACTTCAGTTTGTTTTAAAGTTTTGATTTTTTTTTTCACAGAGCAGTGATTTTTTTTCCCTGGGAAAAAAAATCGCTGTTCCGTGAGTTCGCTGTTTAGGGTTTTTGGACTTTTAGGTTCAAACAAAGGGCATTTGGACTTATTAGGATTTGACGTCATGATATAGACCCCCTGTAGTACAGTATCCATGTAAAGAAGGATGGATCACTATAAACTGTATAGCCTGCACAGTCATGACATCCAATAGCATGATGCACAGTATACAGCACATAATCTGCTCCAGTGATAATCCCATGTGACAACTTGTATCAGACAATATATAAACATATTTCCCAAAATCATTTAACTGCTTATAATGATAAATAAATATCAAAAATAATATAGTTTATATACAGAATCACCCAAAACTCAAACAAATATATTATGGTGCCATCTACTCTATTCAGTGAAATTTGGCAATGAATGGTGCCAGGGTGCACTTATGTGAGTCTCCAGAGAGATACTATACTGACAGTCACTGTCTATGTATACATAAGACTTATAGCTGCATATGTTAATGAGTAGCAAAGGAAAGTGTACTTCAGAGGGCTGGAGTAATTTAAACCATGGTGTGAAGATGTGAGAATGTTGTGTGCAGTCTGTTTCACAGGCATCATCATCAGTGTAGAAGAAGACTATGAAAATATTCTGTTATGGGCCATAACACTCTGGGCAACTTCATTATAGTTCTCCTGTATGTCATGTAAGTCACATATCACATGGAGATGCAGCTCCTCCTTGTCATCTGACAGCTTCCATATCTTCCTGTCTATCCACCCATGGATGATTGTAAATGTTACCAGGCATTTCTGTTTGCAGTCCTAAGCCTCAAATTCTAGGCAACATAGTAGCTGAAGGAACTCATAGGCTGGCATACATGTTCCTGTATCACCAGGGTAGCCACTTTTGTCACCCCTCAGACATGATTCTTTGTTTAGTATTATTCAGTCTGTGTAAGACAACAATAAACACCAATGCTAAATATGTGCACATTAGCCATGTAACCTGGAGTCTGAAAATTGCCACTTTGTGCTATGAGAAGGCATATCACAGAACTACAAGAGAAGATGTGGCAGACTCTCTATACAGTATTTATATATATATATATATATATATATATATATATATATATATATATATATATATATATATATATACAATTGTACAGTATGTTGGCAAAGGTAATGTGCAAATGTGCATAATATATATATATATATATATATATATATATATATAGTGCATGCAGCATTGTGGTAATGCTCCAAAAATAAAAAAAACATAAACCTGGTACACTCTGCTGTAGCATGAAACAAGACTTTAACAACAATTTCAATGGTCTCTGAATGTCTTTCCTTATATATTAACAAACATTTATAGCAATCAGCCTGTAAATAACTTATTTAGTTTTGGGCAGTATTTAAAAACTCTGCCTGACTGTTCCATGCAATTATACTTACTGCTGTCTATGTGACAGCACTCACTAAGTGCTTTACGGGCTTTCAAAGAAGATAAAGCACTTCGGCTTTTTCTTTATAACTAGTACAACATGGAGTAGATAAAACCCCATGCACTACTAAGACTTATGATCAGGTTTCACCAATCATAACCCGTTATTATGTGTTCTTGGCATAAATACCATGATTCACTTCTCCAGCTTTGCTCTTGAGGTGAATTTCTTGGCATCTATATCTCAAACACATAATAATGTAGTTTCAAATGGAGACCCAATCATAACCCTATGTGTTTTGGCAACAGATATACTTTTAGTTGAATCTGGGTAGCATTATGATAGACCACTAAGTTTATATACACAGCTTTATAGTAATATTATGGCAATCATTGTGATGGTGTTTATCTAATATCTACACATATGTACATCACTCATGATGGTGTTCTATAAGGTGTTATTCTTGCTCCCTGAATACCCTCTGATTTGCCTCAGGATTCTGTCTTACCTCTACAAAGCTACAAGTGTCATACATGTTACAAAAAATATACATTTAACAGGGAAATGAAGTCTCAACAAAAGACTATACGTACCCATGGTTTGTTTGTGTTGGAGGTCTACTCTACCCTCCACCACTTTGACATAGAACAGTCATTCTAGTAGCCTCTTGGATAGGCAGAACCACTTATGTGAGACTGCAGCTCATTCTTTGGGGATTGAAAGTCAGCTGCCAGGGCTTGACCTATGGCCTCCCAAACATACCTATCAACACAAGAATTCTGGACAAAGCCAGAAATAATTGGGGAAAAAGGCCCAAAAATAGGGAAAATATTTTTCCTATAAACTTAGAAAGTTGCTAGAATGACAGATCTTCTATTATTATATATTTTCTGAAGGATATAAAGTCTGTAACTCAAATGACTACCATTGTTTAATCTGTCTATTGCAGAAGAAATGGAAAACACAATTTGGGAGCACTGCATGGTTAACTGACTTGTTCAGAGTCACACAACAGGCAAATGAAGGTAAAAACAATCACCTTGAGCACAGAAAGTAGCTCCTTAACTGTTCAGAGTTTAGGTCCTCTGCCAGACAATGTTTTTTGATCCAAAGAATCCTAGTGTCTTGTATAATACAAGAGACAGGTGTCAAATCACCTCATAGAAGTGTGTGTGTGTGTGTGTGTGTGTGTGTGTGTGTGTGTGTGTGTGTGTGTGTGTGTGTGTGTGTGTGTGTGCATGTGTGCCTGCTTTGTTTTTTGCATTCTCTATATTTATGGCTTTATTGCACACATACTGTCTCTCTACTTATGGTTACATTACACATTTACAGTCTGTGATGTGCATCCTCTGGAAGCATCGCAGCACCTGATAATAAATATACAGAATGTATAAATAAACAAAGCAAATATGTAAAATGATTAATACAATAACCTACCATTTGAGGCACAGCCACACAGAGTCCAGGGGCCAGTTATACAGACCCTTGAGACCTGATGAAACAAGCAAAATAACAACATGTCATCTGCTGAGAGCTGTATTCCTGAACTTCTGGTATGGTTGCTAATAGCTAAGCTGCAAGAAATTGTACTTCCAACTCATAAAGCTGGTAGCATAGTTTAAAAGCTGATCATTTTTACAGAAATTAAGATCTGTATTTGAAATACATATAATATATGCATACCAGGGACAGACTCATCACAAAAGGTTTCTCATCCAGGAAAAAAGAGGTCATTGTTCCCCTCTACTCATCAGTCATTAGACCCGTTATAGAGTACAACGCCCCTTTTGCTATGTACCTCACAAGACAACAACTGGAAACGCCACAGAAACACATCACAAAGAGGATTACCGCCCTCAAACAGATGCCCTACGCAGACCGTCTCAAAAAACTCCAGCTTTACTCTGTCGCATATCACCTACTCAGAGGTGATCTCTGCCTAACATACAAAACTATGTCAAACCCAGAGCTGTTGGACATGCTCCACATAAAGAAATCCCAATCCCTCCGAGGTACACGCTCTAGGGACCTAAACCTTGTCACCACAATAAACAGAACATGCTGGAGGGATAGATTCCTGTCTCAGAGACTTCCCATACTCTGGAACAAACTGCCTGACTATATCAAACAGAGCTCCTCATTATCACTCTTCAAGAAAAATCTTGATGATTGGATGGGAGATAGGAAATTCACCCCAGGGATGACGTTTGTGGCTTTGCTTGACAGGGGCACAGGAAAATAATTTTCTTGGGTGGCAAAAGCTAGAGTACTATTTGGCTAGGCTTATATAGGCCCTAGGGCCAATAGCCTAGCACCTACCTATGAATCTAAGAACCTATGAACTATAAACAATGTAAATAATCATGGTGTACTGACTGTGAATGCTCAGGTGGACCATATGACAGCTGGCAGCCTGGCACATGGAAGAACTTATATCAGCAGCAGGCTGATAAAGTATAAAATCCACTATGGAAGACAAACTAAATTAGATGTATAAAGAAGAATTTAAAATCAGTGGGGTCTTAGATGAATATATCAATAGTAATAAAAAAGTGGAGGAACAGGAGGGCACTTTGCCCAATCATTTAGACAATACAGTGGCATCACAAAAAGAAAATGGAGCCTTGAAGGAGAGAGTCTTGGAACATAAGTTGTTGCAAGAGGACATTAAAATTAAATTAACAGAGCTGGGAAATAGATATTATAGAGAAAATCTGAGATTTACTACTGTATCAGAGATAAGGGTGGGACAGAATTCTGAAGATTTCATGATGTATAAGTAGACTGGTCCTGGAGTGGCTGAAATAAAACTAGAGAAAGCACACAGAGTTTTTTAGTCATATTAGTCAGGTGCATTATTTTATTTTTATTTCTTTTTTTTATTTTACATTTGTTGACCGGGCTAGTCTAGCTGGAGATATTTCCATTTTCAGTAGAGGCCCGGGGAGAAAAGCTCCACATACTTAATAATAATATAGAAAAAACAAAGCAATAAGAGGCAATGCCACATACATTAGGAAGGAATTAACATAACGTTGTACAGTAAACCATCAGGATTAAAAAATTGTGGAAGATAACATTTACATAACATTTGTTGGCAGAGTAGTAATGTAAAGGAAGAGTGAGAAGTGAGGTTACAAGCTAATAGTAGAGTATTAGTCAGGGTTACAGCAAAGGCATAACCATTGAAGTTTTAGGTGATTTTTAAGATTAAGTTTGAAGAGGGGAAAGGAGGAAATAGAGGTTAGGTTGGGTGGCAGCATGTTCCATTGCTTACCTGTGGTGATGGAGAACAAGGAGTCACCAGCCAAGTTGTTAGATTTGGGTATATAAGCTAGGAGTTTATTAGAGGAGCATAGGGAATGAAGATTATTATAGGGTGTTATAAGATTGTTTAGTGTAGGTGTATTGTTAGGTAGGTAGAAGATTTTATGAGCATTTGTTAGTTGAGAGAGTAGCAGAGCATTTTGCAGTTCAAGCCAGTCTAGCTGATGTAGGTTAATGCAGTGATGGGTTCTATAGGGCTTACCAGTTACAAACCTTGCAATACTGTTGTAGGCTTTTGTAAGTTTGTTGAGATTGTTTTGCTTTAAATTGGTATAAATGGGAAAAGCATAGAGGAGGGTAGAGAGTAAATGAGAGTGGGCAATGGTAGTTCTTGCTTTAGGGGTGAGGAAGGGTCTTATCCTATACAAGGAGCCTAATTTTCTGTCAATGGACTTAATGGTGTTATTAATATGATTGTCAAAAGTGAGTTTATTGTCTATTGTAACTCCTAATAACTTACAGGTCAGTTCAGGTGATATAAGGGTTCCATTATTAGCTAGAATGGAGAAGTGTATGGGAGGGGACTTGTTGTTAGGAGTAATCAGAAGTAATTTGTTTTTTTTGGCATTCAAGAGTAAGCACCGGTTTTGGAACAATAAAATATTATTAAATAATAAAATAAATAATAATATAAAATAAATAAATAATATAAAATAAGTATAATAATATAAAATAAATAATATAAAATATTATATATAATAATAAAATAATATAAAATAAATAATAAATAATAAAATAATAATAAAAAAATAGACCAACTGTTGTAAAATCTCAAACATTTAAACAAAAAGAGTTGGTGTTATTGAAATTGTAGACAAAGGATCAAATATTGAAAGCATAACAGTCCAGTGTTTATGTTGATAATGATTACTCATCATCAAAAAGGCAACAGAGAAATCAGTTTTTACTAGCCATCAGGGGGGTAAGCAGAGGAATCTCTATTTTATATTGCTTTATCCAATACTTAAGACCCATTTTCAGCAGAGGCCCGAGGAGAAAAGCTCCACATATAGAGATTATACAAAAATTTATACAAGAAATTATACAAAACATATACAAGAAATTATATAAAAATGTGCAAGACATACAGTACACAAGAAGTTACATGCTATGCTATTATAGCTGACATTTGTATTATACAATCATCTGATATAGTTCCCTACTGTAGTGTAGACATTGTAGTTTCTCAAAGTAAGCTGAGGAAGGGCTTGTAGGGGGAAATTGTTATAGAATAAAGTGAGGTTAGAGATTATCTAGACATGAGAGAGAGCATAGATTATGAGGTGGTTAGGGAAGAAGAAAATGTATAACCAGAAGCTATTAAAACTAGTTAGCCTGGAGTAGTACAGGAACAAAGCCAGATCTCATTAAGATAATTTTTAAGAATCTTTTTGAATTGGTTGGTATTTGTGTTGCTTCTGATGCTGTGAGGTAGTGAATTCCACCTTTGTTGCTACATGATGAGAAAATAGTGAGTCCCCTGTAGTGGATTTGGACACTTGTAGTAGAGATTTATTTGTTGAGTGAAGACTTCTATTTGTGGTATTGTGCTGGAGAATATTTAGAAGGGCAGAGGTGTTTTTTAAGGTTGATATACTATTTTGTGTGCTAAGGTTAATTGGTTATAGGATAGAAGTTCTGGGAAGTCTAACCAAGGGAGTTTTTTAAGGAGTGTCACTGATGGGTATGATGTGGGCAGTCAGTTGCAAATATAGCTATTTTATTGTAGCATGTTTCAAGTTTAATTAAATCTGTCTTTTTAAGGTTTGTGAGAACTGGGGAAGCATACAGAAGTGTTTATAGAAGATGGGTTCTGGCAATGGCAATCCTAGAGGTGTTAGTTAGATAATTTTTATTTCTGTAAAGAGTACTCATTTTTTGTGAACTTTCTTAATTGCTTGTGCTATATGTAGGTTAAATCTTAGGGTGTTATCTATTATTACACCTAGTAGTTTTGTTTGTGAATCCGCATTAATTTTAGTATTATTCCTAGCTTTAATGTAGAAGGTGCTGGGGGAGAGGATCTTGTGGGTTGAGATCATGAGGTTTATTTTATTGGGGTTGAGTATGAGCTGATGGTTAGAGATCCATAGCTCAGTATCTGAGAATGATTTTTTGGTTATATCATGGAGGTGGTGCAGGTTATTAGCAACACATATAAGTATTGTGTCATCTGCATATTGGATAGTTGAAGCCAGTGAGGTAGCACTATGGAGGTTGTTTGTAAAAATAGTGAAGAGTAGTGGCCCATGAACTGAGCCTTGAGGTACTCCTAGTGTGATGGGAAGAGGGGGGGGGGGTAGGATATTCAGCCATTTTACAGATTGAGACTAGCCAGGATGCAGGGGATTCAAACTCATCTAGTGTTGAAAATCGAACAGACACATCTTTGTAGCCTTAAAGTGCTTTCCAGAGATGTTACTCACTGAGACTAAGTTACTTGTGTCTTTAATGACAAACAGATTAAAGAAAGATGTGATAAGGTATTGTAAAGCATATTTATTTCCTTTTGATCTGGTATCCAACTTAACAGAAACGATGATATGTAAACATGTGTCTCACTGTAAAAATGTTAGTAAAAGATATAAGAAGGGAGATAAGCAGTGAACCCTTAAGGGAAGTTATTGTATCACAGCCATTATATTGGTAGAATCTGAGAATATAAGCCCAACTAGTTAAAGGTATCGAAAATGCAGTTATAAGGTATGATGTAGATAATACCCATGATTTACTCAGCAGAGAAATGACTTTAGAAGATGTTGAAACATTTAGAATGCACTTAGATATTAGAAATGACTAGATGTGTCCATAACCAAATTTCAAATGAGATAGAAGGGGAGGGTTCGGTTATAACTGACAGATGACATGGCGAAACATTTTTGGGGATTGGCTTGACAAAGGGGTGGTGGCAATGATGGAATTAGAAATGGAACGGTTTCTGTCAATGAACCTTTGATGGTATTAAGGCACTTGATATATGGAAGATACAGTTAAGTGTGAGATAAATTGACAAGTTACTAATGAAATAGGGTCTATATTAGAATGCCGAAACCTCACTTATGCAAATCCCGAAAGGCCGACACATACACAGCAAACTGCAAGAACACCGATCTTTCTTAAGAGTGAAATTCAAAATATCGAATTGCCATAGCTGGCCAACTCCACAGCCTGCTACGTATTGCCTACCCAAACAAAATAAATATGAATGTATTATTATATATGCACTTACCTTAACCTGCACACTAACCCTAAGGTCAGTAAGTATTAAACATTTACGTTATGGAACTATACCAGATAAGGGAATCGCCTACTGACGTTTTACCTCACTAAACATGGTGTGGACAACTATGGCGATTCGGTATTTTGAATTTCGCACTTAAGGCCATTCGGTGTTCATGTGGTTTGCTGTTTATGTGTCGGCCTTTTGGGATTCGCATAAGTGAGGTTTCATCATTTTAATATAGACCCATGAAATAGCAGTGATTTTTTACAGCAAGAGAAAATATACAGACTTTATAAATTTGTTATTTAATTTATTAAACAAAGTGTTAAGGCACTGTGAAAAAAGAGCATCTTCTTTATCTTATAAAAGGAAAAGGCATAAGTATCTTCAATTAGGGTACTAGCAGCAGTTTGATGAAATGAACCAAGCATGCAACTGAAAAATAAGGGAGCAGTCAAGTTCAACAAAATGCATCTAAAATTCCAATCAGGAAATTGATGCTAGGAAATCTCATTTGTACATAGTATTTTATGAACTTGGTAGAATTTTTTTTTTTATTGGTTACTCATGGAATGTGAAAACTGTAAGGAAACAGTGAAGTTATGAGAAAATTAAAGTAGGTATAGTGCTGAAATGGACAACACAATCTGGAGCATGCTTAAGGGAGGAAGGGTACATTAAGTTTAAGCATCCAAAGCGACCCTTATAAAATGGAGTAAAGACTTACCTGAGTAATTATATATTTAAAACTAATGTCCTGGAATGTGAAATGATTACTGGGAGAGAAGTGTAAAGTCACAACATACCTCTTCAGAAATGTAGTGCAAATAGAGATGTTACAAGAAAAGCACTTAAAGCTTAAGGAACATAAGAAACTCTTACATCAGACTGAAAAAACAGAGATAGTGTGCATGATTGGAGGGCACTAGCAACATTACTGTAAAAGACTTCCTTCATATGAATAAATGAGGAAAAACTAGACACTCACAGGGAAAATATACAATGATTAGGCTGTATTGGTTGACTGAAAGAATTACACTAGTGAATCTGAATACACATCCAAAAGTAAAGACAGAAGAGATGATAGGTATTTTAGGGGATATAATAACTTTTTTTAAAGAAATTATAGTAATAAGGGGGACTGGAACCTTGTATATGATAGGATATTAAAAGTGGTCCAAGGAAAAGCACAAGTGAGTGAAAAGCAAGAATTTTTGGCAAATGTCTCTACTTGTATGGGATAAAGGCCATGACCACTTTACACGTTGATCAGAGTGAGTTCACTCATTACGCATGGAGGGTTTGAAACTGACACACAGATTCTATGAGTTGACAAAACATGACTATAGCATCTTAGAAATGGCTGCCCATCTAATCACCCTGTCAGATCATGTGCCAGTAATAATTACAGCAAAATGAGCAAACCAGCAAGTGCATACATTTTCCAACACATTTAATGAAAAGCAATGGTTTTGCACGTGAATTCAAGAGATGTTAGGCTTCTGTTGAAACTCATTAAAAATAAAATTTATTTGGAAGTTAAGAGGAAATTAAAGACAAATTCAAGTGCATAGTAAATGTGATGGAAAAGGAGGAATGGGAAAGAAACAACTGAAACTAAACAGCCTAGAAAAGGATAATGTGGGTGAAAAAATAATGCAAATGACAGGAAAGGAAACAGGAAACACGCTCAAGTTAAAAATAAAATATAATACTTCAGCAATATCATTGAACATGGAGAAGATGCACAAGAAAACTATTTTTGACATAAATCCAAGAAGTAGTACATTACTTCAACAAAGTATAAGGAAACAAGAAGTACAAAACTCTACAGCTAAATTAAGAGACCCAGCAAAGAGATCCAACAAAGGAAAAGTAGAAAACTAAAATGGAGAAGATCTTGGAGATCTTTAGAAGGTACTATTGCACATTTATTTACATCGTGAAAGAGAAGAGAAAATATTGCAAATAGTGTTTTTTGTTTCAAAAAAACAATAAAGGGGGTGGAGCCTGGATGGCACTCTGAAAGCAGCACTTTTTTAGAGCTCCTCAAAAATACTTCAAATAACAGGAAATAATTTGTTTTCACAGAAAAAACAGTTAACTATTGTTCTTTAACATTTATGCTATCATTATATCAAGTTTGGAATATATTCTTCAAAACTTTCCTGGCAGAAATATCTGGAGTTTAAAATTGCTCTCTGAAAATGAACATTGCAAAGAACTCACATGCAGAATTTACTTTGAAGAAAGAAATTCAGTTGATGTCTTCTACTTTACAAGAACTATCTATTAAAATGGACAGCTTCAATAACAACTTAGAAAACTTGAGAGAAAGCTGTCATAAAAAACTGAATCCTTTAAAGAGTTACTTCAACAGCATCAAACTAAAATATTAAGCATTGAAGAGTCTTTATCTGATATAGATGGAAGGCTCAAGGAGGAAGAAATCCAGGGGGATGTCCTTCAGCAGCAAAATAAATGGCTTATCACCAAGTTGGATGACATGGAAAATAGAGAAAGGAGGACTAATGTGAGAATTTTTGGTTTACCAGAAAAATCTGAAGGAGATGATATTATTTCCTTTCTTAATTCATGGTTACCTGAAATCCTAGATCTAAAAGAAAGATTCTCTTATGGTATAGGAAGAGCTCATAGACCCATTGGGAAACCTATTCCTTTATCACCATCATCCACTCCCAGGTCAGTAGTGGTTAAATTTCTCTCTTATCTTGATAAAGAACTTGTATTTAAATGTGCTTGGAGAAGATCCCCACTGAAATACAAGCAAAATATAATTAGATTTGACAATGACTTTTCCTCTAGAATTTTGGAAATGAGAAAGAAAGCCTGGCCACTTGTAAAATTACTTAAACAGAATAAAATAAAGGCACAACTGGCATGCCCTGCAAAAATAAGGATTTTTACTGCAAATGAAATAAAAACGTCTAATGACATTGAGGAAGCAGTAACCTTTGTGAGAAACAATAATATAGTTACAGTCCTGGAGGAAATAGACTGGGCTTTAACTACATGACTGAAAAGATCTCCAGAAAAAAATAATTGGATTGATGTAAAAAAAAAGAAGCAAAGAACTGACTCAAAAAGTATCCCTTCCACTACCTCTCTCAAAGTATCAACTAAAACTAAAAATATATGCTAAAGGTAACAATTTAATATTCTTTCTTTAAACATGTTGTAAATTCTATGTTATAAACTTATAATACACCTATTGCATACTTTAGAGTCAAAGTTTAGTTCATAAGTGACATATTACATCAATAATTTAATTGACTCTATTAGTTTACTTTTGTTCATGACAGTATTTTACAGGGGAAAAGAAATGATTTGCTGAGTAGGAAATGCTAAATATACACTGTACTTTTTAGTACAATAACAGCTATGCTTTAGTTAATTTAATTTTCTTAATATTAGTCGCTAGTTAATGGGTGGGGTTTAGTTGTATTTTATGACTAATTTCAGTCATTTATATGGTTTTATGATTAATTTATACAAAGTCTTTGCATATTCACTGGAGCTTATTATAGCCAATAAGTTCATGATTTCAGTTGAAGGTTTATTTTTAAAAGGAAGAAGTGAAGCTTTTTAAATGCACAAGACTTGTAGGGAAATCTTCAGTTCCCTTTACGCGAGCCTGTCAGTGCATTTGCGAACTGTCATGAATGTAGAGAGCCCTTTTGACATTTAACTTCTAACTATAAACCCTACACATTAAATAAATATCACTTTGCCCTTCTAGTTAGTTTAATCACATAGAATTTATTTCCGATACATTTAAATGTTTATTTGGATGTTTCTCCTTCCTTTTATTTTTTTTTTATTTGAGGAGTTAAAATGTCTTGAATTGCTAAACGTTACACTAATTGGAATCTCATTTTGTCTCCTTATCGAACACCATTGTATAAAGTGGAGGAATATTAAAAGTAGCCTGCTTTGTCTTTGCTTGGGTCGGAGTTGGCACAGAACGTTGCTGTTGACGCTTATATGAAGCGTATGTGTCTTGTGGCCAATGATGACTTGCATAGGTTTTTGAAAAGATATTCTTGTTCCCCACAGATGAAGAACATAAAATCCTTTAATTATGAGCAAAAACTGTTCCCAAAACACCCAGTAATGTCTGTACAGATCAGTTCTTTTCTTTATTGTTGACATTAAGGAGCATTCCAAGAATGCTGTGGAGAAACAATCTGTCATCCGTTAGAACATATTTGGTTTCCTGCCAGCTCTCTCGTATTCGACAACTGTGTCTCGGTGCTGGTGTGTGGTGGTAGCTCAGTGTGGGGCTCTTTTCACTGTCCCCCAGCTATTTACGGTCTAGTGGGTGGGTTTTCCCATTCTAGTCTAGTTGTGTAGTTGAGTGGATTTTTTGATTACACTTGGGAATGGTGCATGTGAGCTACTGTGTGTGTGTTTGTGTGGCTGACTAGTCAACAGATGTTCAGTAAAAGGGATTTGATTTTACAAATTTCAAACAATATACATAACACCAGGTATTCAATTTCAAAGATGACCCAAAGCATCGTACCTACACAGCCTACGACAACACACACTGCTAACAAGAAAGGCTGTGCATATAGAATAAACATCTATCTCTATAAGTTCTTTTCACTTAAAAGATGACTGCAACATAAAGTATATTAAATAATGGTATGAAACTGTATGGATAGTTTTATTATGGATTAGAACAGTGGCCATATTCTTTGTAACATCATCATATGTAATGGTTTCTGTGCTCATGCAGTTTGTCTACAGAAGGAGAGGTTATCGCACACAATCAGGCCAAAGGCAGATCCTCCTAATTTGAGAAAACTGTCATTCTGGGTTCGAAGAGCTTATTATGATATAGCTATTGCCAGTCATTGTGTTGGGGGGGTATAAGTCACAATGCTCAAGATACATAAGCTTAAAATGTTTTGAGACGTGTTTGACTACCTTACCTCTTCCCAAAAGATATACAAGCCTCGTAAATTCAGCAAAGCAAACTTACACACTTCAGCTTTCACCGGTACAGGTAAAATCCTCTTCAGAAAGCCAACATTACATCTTAAGAAACCACAAAAGAAAAATGTGTTAGCAGGGGACAGAACACCAGCTTATTATTATAAAAATCGCATTCTTTAAGATATGCATCTGGGTAGAAAGAAAATATTCTTGAATTTAATTATCCCTGATTAACAAACTCAGGGCTGGGTGTTTCTCACCGATAGCGAGTATAGAGGGGACTTTGGGCAGTGTATCAGCTGGGGAGCAGGGGCACAAGTGCGGACATCAAATGATGTTTGGTCATGGTCGTGGTTGTTTTTCTACATGGGTGGCACTTTGCGGAGCATGTAACAGTAAAAATGGCAGCAAATACAGTTTCTTAAATGGATACAGCAGTGAGGCACCCAGGTTTGCAGAACATATTAACTCGCAAGTGACCCTAGAGCACACAAGTTGAATTACGCATGCCCCATTGACCACACAAGTTCCTACTACAAACACTAGGGACAATTAACTCAAAAACAATACTAATGTATAACAATTGTACAGTGTGATGTGGGCTCATGCTTTCTTTTCAAAAAAACAACAATAGCTGGCAAACAAATGTGGCATTCACAAACAACAAGCATGAGAGAGCCATTTTTAAATGGAGGAATAGTGTGATATTGACTTCACAATTAGAAGAGGAAGAGAAAGTATAAGGTCTTATCTGATACTTGTTTTTTACAAAGGTATATATTATCGGAAACTCCATACCTGTAACACTGCTTCTCATTTGATACAGTAGTCACAGAATACAAACAAAGAGCAATTTGTGCATGCTCATTCATCTATGCAAAGGTTGTCCCTGATTTATTTATTTCTATACTGCACTGATGTCATAAGAATAATTTTAGGTACACCCATAATGTTTACACCTATAATGGTATATTTGTGGACAGGGCTCATCCAAATAAAGAAGGCTAAGAACAATGATGGTTGAAATTAGTACTAATATCAGCTTACACTGATTCTGAACCACATTTACAATTATTTAAAGATGGACAAAATGTGGAGTGTTTGTCTAGTGAAAATAGCAGGTAAAATACTTACAGGTGAGCTGCAGGAATATGTAAGTTGCATAATGTTTATATTCAATTGATGCAAGTTGGATGGTTCATTATTTAAAGCTTCATATTAGCATTATAGTATGGGACACAAGGAAGTGAATTCTGGTCTTGCAACTGTAATAATGGGAAAAGTACACTAATAGAACATATTCTGCAAGTTCACTGAATATATGCTGACGGGTCCTGAAATTCCTGGATTAGTAGAAGTTCAAACAGGTGACAATACATACAATATATTAGTTGACATGCACTTACAGTAATAAATTGAGACTTGTACAAATTCATTCTAATTCTACTCTTGAAATCTGTTAACATGAAGGATTGTGTACAGATATGTACTGACACATATGAAAAAAGAAGGGAAAAGTGATTGTTAAACATTGCTCAAGATATGAAAAAAAAAGGAGGTAAATGAAATATAAAGACAAGATATATACATTTTGAACCATTAAAACATAGAGAGGGTAGCTGATGCATTTTTCAGTTGGCTCATTTTACTACCTTTGGTTTTTCAAATTATTCATGAACTTGCATTCTTTATTGAATGAATAAATAATAACAAGACTCTAAGGCGCCTGTATATTGCATATTTTGTGGTGGTTTTGAGAGAAGATAGTTTAAAATTGGGAATTGACTTCACAATAAGAAGAGGAAAAGAAAGTGTGAGGTCTTATCTGATACCTGATTTTTACGAAGTTATATATTATCGGAAACTCCATATCTGTAACTCTACTTCTCACTTGATATAGTAGTGAGAGAATACAAACAAAGAGCAATTTGTGCATTCTCATTCATCTAGGTAATCATTCTAAGCGTTAAATGCATTCAAAAGGAATTTACTGCAAAAAGGCTCGGGGTTGTGAAGTTATTATTTCAAAAACCAGACAGATTGATTATCTTACCTATGTTTTTAAGATTTGGTATAATTTATTTAGCATTTATGGTAGCTGTTCAATTAAATTTATAATGCCTAGAATGGTATTGTGTTTAATATTGAGGTATACCTGTGAACAATCACTTATGATCTACTCTATTTAATGCTCTACATCAAGAATAGCAAAGGAGCTCTTTACTGAAGATTGGAGTAATGTACAAGTATGATATTGAGCTCTATTACATTAAATTTCTATGTATAATACTGTTTGGACCAGTACTTATATATGTATTGAAATACTACATGTCTAGAACATTACAATTTGAACTCTATAACCAATGCATCAGAGAAAAAGTGGTTTGTGGATTTACAATGGCTCACTAGATTGATTGTTGATACTATTGTAGTTAAGTCTTACAATTTGGTCATAGTATATTATATAAGATAATTATTAAATGAATGAGTCACTTTACAGAAACTCATGAAAGTTGAAAGGTAACTGGTATGGTAAATGTCTCTTGAAATTTTTATCTACATTTTATGAATATTTGATTTTGATTGAAATACATATTTGATTTACTATGCACAAAGTAAATTTGTTCCAGTTATCACCTACATTTTGTATTAAGTTAAATTTATAATAAATGCATACTTATGTACATGGATCAAACTAGAAGTATATGATGGAGTTGATTATTTATTATCTCCAGAATAACATATAATGGAGCCTCTAACTTCTCATTGCTATTTGATTTATTGTTAGTAACGAGGGTTAATCTGACTGAACATTTTACTTCTTTCAGATTAGGAATGATATTTATTCCATGTTTGTTAAAAGATAATTTTAAATATTTGTCTATACATGTGTATAAAATTAACTATTGTACTCTTGTTAGTCTTACCTTTTGGCCTCTTCTAGTATACATATTATACAACTCAAAGGGAAATAAGAAAGTTTACTACATTATTAATATATGTAGGGAAGATATTTTGCAAATAAGTAACAAAATAACTTGCTAGTGTTTCCTATCAGAACTCTTCAATAAATAAACTAACTGGATGAGTATAGAACTTCTCTCACTAAATGTGAATGGTTTAAATATTCCAAGGAAAAGATCTTGCCTACTTAAATATCTAAAAGTAAACAAAGCACAATTAATATTTCTACAAGAAACTCACTTTAAAGCTAATGATAATTTCATTTGGAATACAAATGATTTCTTAATGCTCTCTAGCTCTTCATACAGTAAAAAAAAACAGAGGAGTATTAACATTGTGGAGGAAAAGTGTTACTAATCCTCAAGTAATATATAATTATGAAGACAAAGGTGGCCTTTTATCGGTAGTAATAATAAGATATAGTAATAGAATTTGGACATTGGTGAATCTTTATTAGTTTCCAGGTATAGGAGTAAGAACAATTAAGAAGCACATAGAACCTATTAATAAGACGTCAAAATGTAGTCTAATTATAGCAGGGGATTTTAACTGTATCTTAGATAGTCAGGAGAGTACAAGTAGACAGCCATTTCATTTAACATCTACAGGAAGAACTCTTAAGAAATGGTTAGATAGCATTCAGTTATTAGATTATTGTCTTAAAAATGAAAGTTCATTACAATTTTCTCATAGTGATTATAGATTCAATACCTAAACAATAATTGACAAATCATATGTATCCCAAGATCTAAAAATGAAAATATCACATTCATCCATAATTCCCTGCCCCATATCTGATCACAAGTCACTTACTCTTAGAATTCAAATGAACTTTAAGAAATTAACACTTACTAAAAGAATTCCTGCATATTTTACTAAATTAAATGAGTTTAAGACTTGGCTAGATTTGGAAATAAAATATTATTTAGATGCGAATAATACTGGTAACATAAATGTAGTTATTTTATGGGATTCACTAAAAGCATATCTTTACAGTAAAATCATTTCCTGGTGTAACAATAATGAAAAAGAATGGGAGTCTGAATTAGTTAATATTCAAAAACGCATTATAGAAATTAACCTCAAGGATGTGGAGAACATGGTTGAAAAAAAAAGAAATTGGAGGATTGAATAAAAAATACAATGACATTATAATGCATAAAACCAATCTGGCATTGGAAAAATTTAAATTAAATTCATATGCTGTTTCACCAAAATATATGCATAGCCTAGCAATTAGATTAAAAAGGCAATCCAATACAAACAATATTACAAATATAATTCATGAAGGGGAAAACAAGAAAAATGTATCAGGTATAGGTGATATATTAGATGCATTCAAATTCCATTTCACAAAGCATTATAATATTAATGATTCCCCTCATAACAAAATAGATATAGGACTAGATTATACAAATTTAAATAAAATACCAGAGAGTTTAAACATAAATATTCAGAAACAAATAACATTTAAAGAAATTAAAGAGAAAATCAAGGAAGGCAAAAATAACAAAGCTCCAGGCATAGATGGAATCATTATAGAAATTTATAAATTACTTCCATCATCAGTCATAACAGTACTTCAGAGGGCATTAAATGAAATTTATCTACAAGGCATTAGTCCACATTCATGGAGATACACATTGATTAATACATATTTTAAAAGAAAATAAAAATCCCAACCTGTGTAGTTCATACAGGCCTATTTCACTTCTAAATAATGATTATAAAATGTTTATGCCTATTCTGGTTAACAGGATTAAAAAATCTCTAACTCAAGTCATTAATGTGGATCAAACAGGGTTTATTCACAATAGACACACAAGACAACATACAAAGAATTTTAACCATTACAGATCTCTTAAATAGAGACAAAGCTGAAGCTTTAATAGTAACATTAGGCATTGAAAAGGCATTTGACTCACTAAATTGAGGATTATCTTTTCAAAATACTACAAATGTATAATTTCCCCTCAAGAGTCATTAATTTAATAAAACAACATTTATAAGGATAATCTAGCTTATGTAAAATTAAGCCCTTTCACATCAGATGCGATTAAAATTTCTAAGGGTACCAAACAAGGATGCTCTATGCCACCACTGTTGTTTACATTAGCAATTGAACTTTTTTCTTCCACTATTCGTCTTAACCCTAAAATTAAAGGTATTGAAATTAATAATCAAATTCATTCCAAAATTATGCTCTTTGCTGATGATATTATACTCACTTTATTAAATTCAGAAGAGTCACTATGTACTAAATTTATTAGCTGAAAAATTTTATCACAGCTCAGGTTTAAAGATTAATGCTTCCACATCGAAACACATGTTATTAAATAATAAAAATAATTAAATTTCTAACATAAATCCAATTGTTGGGAAACAGGTTTCATCTCTAGATTACTTAGGAATTATTTTATGTGAAATGTTAGAATTAATTCTATCTACAAATCATAATAATATTCTGGGTACACTTAAATCATTAATAGTAAAATGGAATAAACTGTTCCTAACATTTGAAGACAGATTGCAGTTAATAAAGATGATACTTCTCCCAAAGGTAAACTACATTTCTTTAGCAATACCTATTATGCCTAGTAAAAAAGTTTTAAAAGAATTAAATAGAATATTTTTAAGATTCCTTTGGTATCCCAAAAGATAGAATTGCTTTCCTAAACAATATTAGACCCTGGGAAATGGGGGGCATAAACTTTCCTGATTTAGAATCTTACATTAAAGCATCTGTTCTTAAAACAGTTATAAATTGGATAGATCCAAAAAGTTCTTCCATTTGGAAAACATTACATACTGTTATTTTTCAGGAAGAAAATAAATTAGTAAAAAATATACAACTGCTTGGACAGAACAATGTACTCTGGAATATCATCTGTATCAACTTACAATACAATTTCACCAAGCCTACTAACCTAAATTATATAAATTACATTTATAACACTTTCCAGAACTTCATAAATAATAATATTGAAATTAAATTATGGTTTCAGTTACTAACTCCTTTTAATATTGCAAAAAACTTTGTTAATAACATTTCCATAAATACTCTTAACTCATGGAAAGGAAATAATTTCTCATGTTGGTATCAATGTATAGAAAATCTAACAGTCATGAATGTCAGTCAGATAATTAATATATTCAATCTATCAAGTAGTGACTGGATAGTTCTTAATAGTCAGGTACCATATGTGCAAGATATGTGTAGAACAATAGAAAATTCTTCATTTAACTCCATACCTAAATTTATATTTTGTCTACATGAAGTATTATACAGAGACTTTAATTGGGCAAATTTAACTTCAAAGTTATATAAAATTATTATTAGTTACAAAACAAATTCTAACCAGAATTTTTGGAATTTTATCAATAAAGATTGTTCATTGTTGTTATCCAAGGAATCAAAAATAAACATACTATATTCTATTAAGTTTTCAAATATGAAAAGTTGGAGAATCTTTGCATGGAAATTCTTGCATAGTGCCTTTTACACCCCTAATAAAATAGCTAGATTTAAAAATACTAATGAGGCAATATGCTGGAGGTGTAATCTAAAATGTAATGCTGATTGGTCACATATTACATATGACTGTATTCATATTAAAACATTTTGGGAGGATACTGGTGAATTTCTGCAAGCCATGTTTACTGACTCTTTCATTTTGTCAAAGTCATTAATTCTTCTGAATAAAATTGAAACCACTATTATGAAAAAGAAGGAACTTTATCTTCTTTGGACTATAATGGCTATCTCAAAAAAATGCATCACTAGGAAATGGAACTCCTCTATCATCCCAACAATCGATGATTTTCTCCCTCTATTGAAAGAAGTAACACTGTTGGAAATTGAAGTCAAGGAAATGAGGATCTTTCTGAAGAAATGGACTAACGATCCTTGGGAGAAAGTGCTCTCCCTAATAGAGGCACTCAAAATGGACACAATTTTATCTTCATAAAAAAAGAGGAAGCAAGAATGCAAGTTATAATTTGTTAATGCTTGTACAATAACCTTTATTATTTGTCTGTGTATCTATGATTATATTCCTTTTGACTTTGTCTGACCTGAGGCCATTGTATGTTCTGTAAATAGTTAATTCAATTCACTTTTATTTGATCTGTTATATTTACTATGTATTGTTTTAAAAAAAAAGTTTTCTGAATAAAATTATTTGAACAAAAAAAAATCAATAAATAAATCAATTGACTGAACAGGAATGCAAGGACCTAGTGTTGACAAAAACAAAATAAAAACTAGAGATAGCAATGAAACAAATGACCTCAGGGAAAACTCCTGTGTTTAATGGAATACCTATGGAAATTAGGAGGTTAGACAGTTGGTAAATTTTATTTAAAATCTACCTATACAACAAAACTTTCAAAGTATACTTCAGTGATACACATTCAGAACTAGATGCTGTAAACTTTATAGTCTGCAGGGCTCTGTCCTCTGACTCTTATTGATCTCATTATTTATCAATGATCTGACAGACAACCTCTCCTATCCAAAGATAGTCATGTACTCTGATGACATTCTATTAATGGAGTCAAGCAAGAATCGTACATAACTTTAAGATAGGCCATAATCCAAATTCTCATCAATTTGCAGCTGGATGTTCTCCAACAGACTACTGGATAATCCTAATAGGACAAAAGCTATGGCATTCACAACTAGACAACTATTACATATCTATGGTAGTCACAACTAGACAAATGTTACTTAGCTATGGTATTCACAACTAGACAAATGTTACTTAACTATGGTATTCACAACTAGATAACTGTTACTTAATCTGCATCCTATGCAAATTGCACACAACAATAGGAACATCATTCCTAATGCCATGGAGAAAATGTACCTTGGGCTGATACTTTAACCTACTATAACTTTGACGAATCACACAAACAACATCATCAGGAAAATCCTAAAACAATTTGTAATGTGTTGCAAAATAACACTTTTTTATCTCCTGCAGATAGCAAAGACGTAACTGAGTGGAACATGCATCTAAGTTATATCAAGTTGTAGTGCCACATATAGCCATGCCACCTCTCACTCTTTGCTTGCTACACAAGCAGCAAGCCACTAGTTGCTTCATGCAACTATGAATAATTTGCAAACAGTTACACTGGAGATATATGTGCAGTTGTAGCAGTGACAGCTCATAATGGTGCTTCCTTGTCTCTTGCAAGATCCTAGGGTCTGGGCCCACAAACTCCATCGCTCTTTCTGAGTCCTCCACTTCTAGTTGTGCCAAAGGCAGATATCTGTTGGAGTTATCAGGAATCTCCCACAGAATGAGATGCTGCCACTGCATAGTTAAAGAAAAATACATATAAAAACCTATGTTTGTGTGTATGTAAGGCACATAAAATCAATGTGTTATGAAATAAACACAATGAAACATCCATTGTATAATAAGTAACCATAAATATAAATATAGATATACATATAATAGTATTTACAATCTATGTAAATAGTGAATAAGTAACTAAAACATGTTATCTTTCTAGAGCCTTTAGTTTTAAAAGGGAACTAATGGAAATGTGTTAATTTAAGCCTGGCCAGCTGGATGCATTAAGATGCAGCGGCCAGTAAAGTTTCTTCTTCTCTAACAATAGTAGTTCTGTTTTTATATTGTCAATGACAAAATAAAAGGAATGTCAAGTATTTTCCATTATATGCTTGTTGAGTGCATTGGTGTCTTTTTTTGATTTTATATCATATAAATGTTCATAGGTCCATTTTTTTTATACTTCCGATCTGTTTTTCCTATATAAAAACAGCAGCAACAATTACATAGAGCACAATAAATAATTATTTCGGACCCACAGCTATATTTTTGATGGAGCCTTACTTCCATGTTATTTATCTGGAAGGTGCTACCCTCCTTAATGTGCTTACAATAGTTACACATTGCACACTTTTTCATGTGCCATCATTGTTCTTTCCCTTAGGTTTCACCCCAAAAATATTCTTTAGGTGTCTGCCCTTCTTGAACACCATGGTGGATTGGGTATCAATAAATGGTCTAATGGCTTTCTCATGGTTTAGTATGGACCAATTATTTTCTAGGATTCTTCTTAAGGTGTGACTGTCATTAATGTAAATAGTAATGACAGAGATCTTATACTCCCTATTCTCTCTTTGGTTATCCACATTCATTACTTGAGTGGTGTTGTTATAACTAATTATACTAGTGTCAAGATCAGATAATAATGGACTAAAATAACCTCTCTCCCTTTTGTTTACTACTTCCACCATAATGTCCATAATGAACTTATATGGATAACCTCTCCTTACAGACATACATTTCAGGTTGTCACTTTCACTAAGGAAATCATCCATATCTGTAACCATTCGGGACACCTTAACAAATTGCCTTTTTACAATGGCTTTTTTTTTTTTTGTTTGTGTGGATGTGTGCTCGAATAATGGAGTAAAGAGTTGGAGTAGGTTTCCTTTTTGTACACTTTAGCGACAAACTTGTTGTTGACATAATCCTTAATTAGAAGGACATCCAGAAAGGGTAACTGGTCCATACTGTAATTATAGATGAATTTTAAAGATGTTGTAGTGGAATCCATGTATAAAATTAAATCCTTGATGTATTCTGGAGGTCCATCCCACAGAATAAAGATGTCATCCAGGAAACGAGTGTAGCATTTTACATACTTAAACAAGGGACAGGTGAAAAGAAACTTCTTTTCCCATTGTGTAACTACAATATTTGCATATCAGCCCCCACATGAAGAACCCATTGCTACCCCCTCCTGCTGTAAATATATTTCATGATTAAAATAAATAAAATTATTTTTCAGTACGAATTCAAGTAATTGTGTATACACCGGAACATTGTTGTGTTCAACTCCTTTTTCGTATAAAAATTCTGAAAACCACTCCAACCCTATATTATGGGGAATAATAGAATACAAATCCTTAATGTCAATAGTCAGAAGAACATATAAGGTTTTGAATGGAGTGTTGTTTATGAGATGTAGAAAACTCCATGAGTATTTACAGATGTGGGTTTCAGTATATACCAGTTCTTTAAGTCTAATGTCCAGGAATTTTACAATTGGGTGGGTAATAGAGTCTTTAGCATCTACTATGGGTCTCATCCGTGGTTGTTCGAGGTGTTTATGTAGTTTAGGTAACTCAAACATAACTGACATCCTGGGATATGATGCAGTTAAATAGTTTAAAACTTCAATGGTGATGGACCCCTCAATAAACAAGTCCTGTAACTCATTCTTGATTCTATTGTATGCTGTGTGTAATTCATTAATAGAAGATTTTGTATAAGCTTTCCCATTTAAGATGTGTAACATCTTGTTGGTGTAATCTTTCTGGTTCATAAGAACTACATCTCCTCCCTTATCAGGTTTCATTATTCTGACTGAATCAAGTACACTTTTAATGTCTTGTAGAACACCATGCACATTGTTATCTATCTGTCTGTGTTGATTAGTCCTTAAAAAAATTGCGAATATCTAATTTGCATATTCTTTCAAACAATTGAACGATATGGTGAAGAGGGGATTGTATGTACTAGACATAGCCAAGAGATTAATAAAAATCTTCTGAAAACGAATTCTGAAAAAAAACCTTAAAGTTCAATTTATGTGTGTATAACTTAAGGTCTATTAATGTATTAGAAATGTCTGTAGATTGTGCAGGTGCATAGGTGAAACCTTTGCAAATAAGTCACAGTGCATAGTCTCAATTAAAACATCAGAAAAGTTGTAGACTTTAAAATCACCTTCTACATTAATAATAATATGACAATGAGGTAATACATAGTCAGTGACATCCTCTAAGACAGGTGAAAAATCATTAATTTCATTAATTAATTCCTGTTGGACCAAGTTTGGTTCTGAGGCCCCCCCCCAGGTTGAATTTCCCCCTCATATTCCATTGAGTACCGGGGGGATATGTGTTCACCTGGTTTGTTTCCCAAGGTTTATCTGGTGCAACTGTTTTGTTCCTTAATCTGTCTGAATGTCTTAGGGGTGGAAATTCTCGTGGGTCTAAAAAAACATTTGGTCCATCATTAGAAATCTCAGTCAGCTTCAGTATTGTTGACAAAATTATTACTGACAAAATTATTACTCGGGTCTGGGAATTTATTACCCCATTCCTGTGAAGGGGTTGGTTTTGGGTAAGCCCAACCCTTCCCATAGTCATTTTTGTCCCTATTGAGTTTTTTCACCTTACGGGCTATTATAGAGGTAGATAACTAATCAATACTACGGAATATATGTATGTGTTCATATTTGAATTCATCATACTGTATATGTTCACAAATTCTTTTGTCAAGTTCTGATACACTAGTTATTAAATCATTAGTCATAACATCACTACTTTTCACAATTACTTTCATATATTCAACACCATGAACATCAAAAAGTGCCATACGTTCTTTATGCAGGTCAGAACCTGCTTTTAAACCACTGGGATAATGCCACATTCGTAGTCCCTTGGGGACAATATGCTCTTTTATACATTCAGCAAAATATTAATTATCAAGCTGTAAACGCTTGATTTTGGAAAGTTTGTAGTCAAATTCCTCTAATAACATATGAATATTATTATTCAAAACAGTACCTGTTATTTGCTTTTCGTTGTTTAAGACTATGGCCTCAGAAAGCCAGTCCTTCAAAACAGGAACAGAACTCCTGTGGTTAAAACAGATATCCGATCCTGTTAGATTCAAGTTAGAGTCTGGATTTACAGTTGTCTGCCCACAAAGAATCAAATTATCTTCCCCACTAGTTAATCCAGTCCTGAAAGAAGTTGAATTTAAAGAATTCAGTCCTTGGAGAGTGTTTCCTTCATTGAGAATACTCCGTAGGCTTGTAGAAGCAACTGTTGCTTCTCCTGGTGTGTTCAGAGTGCATCTTATGTCATCAGGGGGCGTACCGAGAAAGGAATCAACCTTTTGTGTTAATCCCTGTACAAAAGCGCTTAAATTCAAAACCACTTGCTGTTACACATTGAACACTATTGTAAACACATTAAGGAGGGTAGCACCTTCCAGATAAATAACATAGTAGTAAAGCTCCATCAAAAATATAATTGTGGTTCCGAAAGGATTATTTATTGTGCTCTATGTAATTGTTGATGCTGTTTTTATATAGGAAAAACAGATCGGAAGTTAAAAAAACAGATCTATGAACATTTAAATGACATAAAATCAAAAAAAGACACCAATGCACTAAGCAAGCACATAATGGAAAATACTGGACATTCCTTTTATTTTATTGTCATTGACAATATAAAAACAGATCTCCGATGTGGCACTTGGTCACTTTTGTTAGAGAAGAGGGAACTTTACTGGCAGCTGCGTCTTAATGCATCCAGCTGGCCAGGCTTAAATGAGCACATTTCCATTAGTTCCCTTTTAAAACTAAAGTCCTTAGAAAGATCATATGTTTTAGGTATTTATTAAATATTTACATAGATATTAAAAACTATTATATTTATATCTATATTTATATTTATGGTTATTTATTACACTGTGGATGTTTTATTGTATTTATTTCAGAGCACATTGATTTTATGAGCCTTATATACACATAAACACAGGGGTTTATATGTATTTTCTTTAAAGGAGTGTATCATTTAAACAGTGTATTAATTGATTATGACATTTTTAATTAAGTAATTTCTTTTATAAAAATGCATTGTGCGATTGAATTAATTATCTGATGAAGTTCTGAAGTGGTTAGGATGAAAGAGCTTATCATTTGTTTTAATTTTACTCAATAAACTCCAGTATTGTTTTTTTTGAAGTTGGCTCAATTTGGTACATTATTTGACTGTGGAGTGGCTTATCCTACTGATTTAGCTTGGCGTTTTGTGTTTTGCACCAGTTTTATAATTTTGTCTAGTTTTTCTACTGAATGTAATAGTAAGTTTGATTATGCACAATACCAAAAAAAAAGAAAGAAAAAATGAAAATAATAATATCGAGAGAGGAAAACTATTTCCTCTCTGCCCCCTGCATCACTTTAGTAATGAGTGCTAACTTTAACCCTAACACTGCCCTTTCCCCCAACCCTAACCTTCACCTCAATGCCCTTAAAACCTTCCCAGGACATTGCCACTACACAAGGCAGACTCAGTCATACAAAAAACATTAAATCTATCCCCTAACCTAACCCTCACCCTTACCTTAGAAAACACAAATTGACACACAACACCCATCCTTCACTCATCCCTGACCCTAATCCTAAATCACATTCAAATACACACACACACACACACACACACACACACACACACACACACACACACACACACACACACACACACACACTCTCACTCTCTCTCACCCCACTTACTTGTATTGACATGGCATGCCATCAACATATCCACCATTTAGCCATCCTTGTAATACTGATGTATAAATTCCAGAATGTCAAAAAACAATAGATACTGGTAAAACGAAACACTGAGACAGTTGAGAGAATCCAACAGTAGTTAGAACTACTGTACAAACAGGTCAATGACCGTTCGATAACCACCAGGCTGAAACGGAATGCTAGAATTAGAACCACAAATTTATTAAATATTCCTTGAAGCGCTTTTCGGCTGCTTCTTAAGCAGACTTCTTCAGAATACGTTAGTGATCCAACCTCCTTCTTTTTAAAAAAAACAAATTGGTCATCAGCTGTATAGCTGATTGTTAATTAAAAATCTTAAAGGCAAAATACTTCAAATACAAGAGAATCAATAAACATTGAATTGTACAGTGCACATATACTGAACTGGAAATTAGCATATTGTTTGTCACATATTGAAAATACTTGGGTTACATGTAAGCATAAAATAACATAAAATAAAACAAATAAAAAACTGTGTTGTATGTTGAAGTTAGTGTTAAGGTGCATGTAGCAAACACAAAACACAACATGTGGATAATTAAAGAACCAGCCTCATGGAAAATGCATACACATACACAAATCCCAACTAGCAAAATAGATACAACAATTTTACAACATACAAAAAATACCATCCCTATACGTAGTGCAGTCTCTGATGGTTACATAAACAAGATGCATAAATCTAAATACACTAAGAAACAATGGGAATAGTGGAAGTAGGTGTAACAATGAGACTGGAAAAAGGTACACTTAATGTCCTTTTTAAACAATAGATATTTAATGAAACTTCCTTTACCTGAATATCACAACTCCTGAGCCTAACAACACCAAACCTGACAAAAAATACACACACCCTATATTGAACTGATTGGGAAAATAGGGGAAAAATAACATTACCATGAGACACACATTATCTAAGTGGTAGTACTATAACGGAAAGTGGTTTTTCAGAAGGTAACATGCAGGACTGTGGTTAAAAACAGGGAAAGGAGAAGGGAAAATGTTAAGGTTAGCAGATATGAGAAAATCAGGCACTGGGGCTTTAGAATGCTCTTTTGAAACTATAGAAGGCATGCAGCTGAGGTAGCAGTTCGTTTCACCATGTTGGCACAATGTCAGATTGTTTTTAAGCTCTTTTACTGGCCAAGATGTGGGTGTTTTGTGGATAATTATTCTTTTTTGATCAGCTTAATACAGTGGCATTGAGTTTGTGAGTTTGGACATTTATATTATTTCTATTCTGTCTCTTCTTTGCCTAACACTTTGTATGAAGATGTGGAATGTTTATTTACATCAATGTGAGTAACGATTTAATGCTGATTTTTACTGCAGAGCAGTAGCAAATGCAGAATCAGGCAAAAAGACAGGGGACTGAAGAATTTGTCAAGACTTTTGATAATGTCATTGATGAGTTAAGATACAATTTGGAGAAATAAATGGAACACTTTACAAATTTGGTCTGGTTGCAGCAGTATTTAATGCATGGGATTGTCCATTGAGATTTGGGGGTAACTGTCAAGCTATCATTTCAGTTTGGTGCTGATTTTCAAGATTAAAAAAAAAACAACATTGGGAGCAAGCAAAGTCAAACTAGTCACTAGAATTTATCAGAATTCTGACTGAATCTGACAAGAGACTGGTCGAGTTATTGACACAAAAGAGAACAGCATGTTTGAGACAAAAGAAACATACCAGATACTGTTCTTCAACAATTAGATTCACAATTGCATGAGTTGTTTGCGAATAAGCAGTACACAGAGGAAAAGCTACCACTGCAGAAATGTAGGAAGCTGCAACATGATTACAATGCACTTGTGGAAGGTACATGGCTCTTATGAGAATGAGTGCTGTATAACCTATGTCATTTTAAGCATGCTGGGAAAAAGGCAATGACATGTAGGAAACCAGCATCAGGGAAACCATGGATCTAAGTGTGTTTATTCCACTGTAAATGCTGCATATTCAGAGCATGAAGGGCAAAGCAAAAATAAAAGTAATGTCCAAAAATCATAATGATATTGACTATGACCATTTCGAAAAAAAAATCAACAGGAACAGTTTTGTTCCAGAATTTGATATTTTAGAGGCCATTAATATTCCAAAATGAGCACTCTGATTGGTCAGCCAAACCAATGTGACCATTGTAAATCAAGCATATACCAATGGAAAAAAGTCACCTGGACTTTCTTCTATTAATGTATGCTACTGAAACTCTACTTTTTATTTTTTATTTTTTTTGAAAAAAAAAAAAAACTTAAAAACAGAGACTTCAAATGTGTGGGAGAGATGGGACAAAATTAGAGAAATGTACCAGATTGCCCTTATATTTTTTTCTGTCCCATCTCTCCCATACATTTGAAGTTCCTGGATTTTCTTTTTCTTTTAAATTAAAAACTACAAAAAAACAAGCAACAGAGATCTCCCTTTTTCCATAGCTTCCTTTACATAGCACAAATATACTATGTAAGCCTGAAAACATAAGTCCCATGCGTATGGGCAGCACATCAAGAAAGCCCCAGGATACCAGGCAAACTGTGCAGAAACAACATGCCACTGTTATACAAGAACATTATTTAAGAAAAGTAAGTAACTTTGTTTTTAAATAATGTCATTGTATAAGAGCAATAACCCATGGCTCGGTGTGGGTAATGCTGGATTTTACCTACGGTTGGCTTTCTTTGGTCATTCAGGCTTCAGTGCCACAGCCTGCTATTGGATTTGGGTAGCACCCCCAGTGGGAGCTGAATATCTCCCGGATTCTCTATGCCTTGCATGGCGTGCAAGATCAGTGCAGGAGCTCTAGCAGGCAATATGTCTGCCGTGCGATCCAGGAACAGCCTGCAGGGATGTGCATGAGCGCTCTTGTACTAATCCTGCACGGACTAAGCCCCTGTATGAAAATCACCCCATTTTCAGGAAAAATCCATGCAAATGAGGTGAATTTCTGATCCAGAAAGCTTGCAACTGGCAGTGCAGGACTAGTGCAATCTGCAGAAATGTACTCTGTTAGTAACCGAGTACATTTCTGCAAAATCCAAAATGGAGCTGTGACTGCTCCAAATAAAGGCTGCATATCACTCAGGAAGCATGCCAATGGTCAAGTATAAGGCCACTGGCACTGCAAACAGCCAAAAACAAAAATCAATTTCTAATTTTTTTTTTTAGCTGATCTTGGCTGTTTAAGCGTAGGGCAGAGAGTAGGGCAAATGGGATCAGGGGGGAAATAACAAAATAAACCTAAATTAAGCATTCTAACTAAAAGCACTATTCTGACATGCAAGACAATGGCAGGCAGAAGACAACATGGCCAGTGAGTAGTGGTTGCTAAGGGGGGAGGCTCAGTGTGAGACATGTAACTATGCATTAGCAGGCAATCCTATGCAAATGAGGGGAATGATAGTGAATCCCAGTTTTCCCCAGCATGCTAGGCTGGTCCCAACAGTGTATGAGTAGGAATAACTTGGTGCAGGCCTAGGATTAGCTGACATCATGGGGGGGTGTGTTAGGCATACTGTAAGTGGAATGGAGCCCTGTGGCCCGGGTTTGCTCCTAGCTTAGCACAGCTAAGCTAGGGGGTGTGTCTGAATCTGTCTAGCACTCTTTAAATTGCCTAAGCGGGTGTGCACACCATGCATCCGGTTTAAAAAAAAATGTTAAATCAGGAAATAGCAGCACTGTGCACATTTAAGCACTCTGTTTGTGCAGCATTCCCCTGGGCTTAAACAGGAAGGCAATGAGAAGGGAAAACAACAGTAGGAACGTAATCAAGGAAAACTAGCATAGCTGGCAGGTGAAATGTATCAGAATCAGCCAATTACATAGGCAGCAGACCAGTCCAGCCCAGAACACTACTATAAACTATGCAAACTCCTTCCCCTCTGGTTTTCCCACACACTACATCACTGGTATAAACAAGCGGGGAACTTTTAACACTCACAACAGCTAATGATAGGGGCTGCAATAGCTATCACACAACAACTTGTGGAAGAGGCTGAGGGTGGTGAGGATGTGAATGCTGTCAACCAACCCACAGTGAAGAGATGGAGAAGACTGTACAGACCCAGGGTAGCCTACCAGGGGCTACATGAGCTGGAGATAGTGGAGTGCTATAGGGTGGACAGGGACCTCCTACAGCAAATTTTTGAGCTGTGCCGGCCATGCCTGACCCACAGAATTAACAGAGAGGAATCCATCCCAGTGGATAACAAGGTAAGTGCAGGCCTAAGAATACTAGCTACAAGTACCATTCAAAGGCCAACTGGGGATATGATGGGGATCTCACAGGCATCAGCATCCAGGATACTCCACCAGTTCCTGAATGCCATGTCAGCACATGTCAGTGAGCAAGTACATTTCCCCAACACCAGTGAGGCATTCACTAGAAATATGCAACTGTTCCACCAAAGAGCAGAATACCCTGAGGTGGTGGGTGCTATTGACTGCACACACATATGCATCAAAGCACCACCCGTTGAGCAGGGAAGGGTCAACATAAACTGCAAGGGCTTCCCCTCCATCAACTGCCAGGTTGTGTGTGATGCCCACATCAGTAATGAATAACAATAATGAATGTGTGTGCTGGCTGCCCTGGAAGCTATCACAATTCTCACATCTGGCATCTGATGCAGCTGCACCAGAGATTTGCCAATGGGGACATCCCTCACGGTCACCTAGTGCGGGATGCTGGATATGCACTGGAGCCATGGCCGATGACACCCATCAAAAATGCACACACACACACGAACAAGAACTCCAGAATGAGGCACACACACAGGCCAGAATTATAGTAGAGTGTGTGTTTGGGATGCTCAAGTCAAAGTTCCAGTGCCGGTGGGGCCTTGCAGTACTCACCAGCTAAATGTATCCAAATTTTCCTTGTATGTGCCATGCTACACAATATGATCCTGCGGAAACAGCTGCAGCAGGAACAGCATGGGGCAGGGACACATAGTCCCCCACCATTGCCAAGGCCTGCGCAGGCACAGAGTGACTTGGAGGAACAACCTGAGCCTGCTCCAATAGGCAGAAGGAGGCATGCCCAGTATGCCCTGGCCTTGGCAAAGAGGCAAAGCATAGCACATACACTGAAGCAGGAGGGACCCAGGGAATAACACCACTCTCTTACTCTCACATACAGTAAATTGGATGCCAAACATTACACTACCTGTGCTCAGCCATGTGTAGGGAGTGTACTATGTCTAGCCAACATAGGCAGCCCTGCAGCACCACCCTCAATCCTGGGACAGCCACAAGGTACATGACTCACACATGCCAGTCGGGGGAGTTCACATACCCAACAACAGCCACAGCCAGCAGGACAGGTGTAGACAAACACAAACAAAGGCTGTGCTATGGCCTTTGAATGAGGCCTATGGGTAACCTCCCCCCCAGGCCTACACAAGCAGACTATAGCAGGTCACACAGTGCGATGTCAGTTCTGAAGGGTAGGAAGTTAGAAACTAATATGTAAGTAAATAAAAGCTAAGATCTGTAATACACTGGTATGCCTCTAGTCAGCATAATAGGTAAGACTACAGAATGAAATGGAGTACCTGACATACCAGTACAGTCATAGAAAATGTGTACAAGTGTCAGGTGCCCCCCCCATCCTACACAGACATGTAGTAACAGTCAGGTGTGCCCCCCCACTCATGTGTAGAAATGTAGAAATTGTCAGGTGTGCCCCCCATCCTACATAGAAATGTAGTAGCAGTCAGGAGTGCCCCCCCAAATCCAGTGTAGAAATATAGAAATAGTCAGGTGTGGCCCCCATCCTATGAAGGAATGTAGTAACAGTCAGGTGTGCCCCCTAATTCTGTGTAGAAATGTAGAAATAGTCAGGTGTGCCCCCCCATCCAATGTAGAATGTAGTAACTGTCAATGCCAAATGATCGACGGATACCCCATAGAAACAGTATGCTACGGCTACCTGTAGGTGTACAACACATAGGTTAGCACTGCAGTACAGACTACCTGGACTTAATCCACACATTCAATACACATGGGCATACTGGGCATGCTCACACACTTAGAAAAATGAAGGGAATGTCAGTCAACAACATACTGAAAGGTCATACTGGGCATGCTCACACACTTAAACACATGAAGGTCATGTCCGCAAACACCAGTGGACCAGACATATCTGGCAGTTGCAGATGTTAGTGCAGACACTCCTCAGTATGCACCACACATGCTTTGCTCACACAGTGGGCAGGAATACAGACATATATCTAAGGACAACACAGTATAATAAGCAAAGGTAGACGTACATAGATGTGTGGAAGAGGGTGACTGAGACAAGGAGCTATCCAGGACTGTCCCACCCAACACAGCCAAAGGGCCACAACCACATGAGGTTCAGATGTCACTCACTGTAGATACTAGCCACCGGTATCTGTCAGCAGTACAGACTATGTGGTGCACATGCTAGCTGTGCAACATGACTGTACAAGGAAGTAGTCATCTAGCAGCTGTATACATGTACCTGTGGAATATGACACTGTGTGTGCCCACATGTGGTGTGTCAACCTCTAGATGAATGGGTTATGGCATATGCACACACACTGCCCTCCCCATAGCCATACTATGACAAGCCTGCTAAGGTCATCCACTGTGAAATACACCTTTGGGAGAGCAATCTCCATGGTCCGTCCCATAACTGTGTACTGCTGTAGTGTGATAAATTAGTTAGGTAGGAGTTCCAATCCCAGACATGGCAAGTATGTTTGTGTGTGTGTGTGTGTGTGTGTGTGTGTGTGTGTGTGTGTGTGTGTGTCTGTGTGTGTGTGTGTGTGTATTTGTGTGTGTCTGTCTCTACCTGTGTAGACAGCAATGCTTTTTAGGGTAGTCATACTCCCTACAACTCAAATGCTCTACTTTGGTAAGGCTGCTGATGTCATCATTCACATAGAAATACACCTATGGGAAGGTTGCAGCCCAGTAATCTCAGTAGCATGTCCTCTAACTGTGTACTGGTCTAGTGTGATAAATTAGCTAGGTAGGAGTTCTAATCCCAGACTTGGCAAGTTTGTGTGTGTGTCTGTGTAGAGAGCAATGTTTTTTAGGGTAGTCACACTCCTTACAATTCAAATGCTCTACTTTGGCAAGGCTGCTGATGTCATCCACCTAGAAATACACCTCTGGGAAGGTTGCAGCCCAGTAATCTCCAAAGTGCATCCTATAACTGAATATTGCTGTAGTGTGATAAGCTAGTTAGGCAGGAGTTCTAATCCCAGATGTGGCAAGTGTGTGTGTGTGTGTGTGTGTGTGTGTGTGTGTGTGTGTGTGTGTGTGTGTGTGTGTGTGTGTGTGTGTGTGTGTGTGTGTGTGTCTGTCTGACTTTGTCTGTGTAGAGAGCAATGCTTTTTAGGGTAGTCACACTCCCTACAATTCAAATGCTCTACTTTGGTAAGGCTGCTGATTTCATTCACCTAGAAATACACGTCTGGGAAGGTTGTAGCACAGTAATCTCCATAGTGCGTCCTATAACTGTATACTGTTGTAGTATGATAAACTAGTTAGGTAGGAGTTCTAATCCCAGAAGTGGCAAGTTTGTGTGTGCATCTGTCTGACTCTGTCTGTGTAGAGAGCGATGAATTTTAGGGTAGTCACACTCCCTATAATTCAAATGCTCTACTTTGGCAAGGCTTCGATGTCATCCACCTAGAAATACACCTCTGGGAAGGATGTAGCCCAGTAATCTCTGTACTGCATCCTATAACTGTGTACTGCTGTAGTATGATAGAATAGTTAGGTAGGAGTTCTAATCCCAGACCTAGCAAATGTGTGTGTGTGTGTGTGTGTGTGTGTGTGTGTGTGTGTGTGTGTGTGTGTGTGTGTGTGTGTGTGTGTGTGTGTGTGTAGAGAGAGCAATGCATTTTAGGCTAGTCACACTCATTAAAATTCAAATGCCCTACTTTGGTAATCCTGCTGATGTCACTCACTGTGAAATACACTTTTGGGGAAGGAGAACTCCAGTGATCTCTGTGGTGTGTCCTATAACAACATCATGCTGTAGTGTGATATAAAACTCTGGTAGGGGTTCTATCCCCATATATGGCACTGATGGATGTTTTGTATGTGTTTCTATGTTTGTGTAGGGAGCAATGCATTTTAGGCTAGTCACACATACTCGGAGGCTCTAACAAAAAACTTACCAAAACAACAGAGGCTCCCAAAGCAGACACCCAAAAATCCACCACCTCAAAACATAACACATGCAACACATACTTCAATAAATCAGTGTGTCAAACAATCACAGCCCTTAAGGCCAAACACCATGCTTGATACACTAGTAATAGGTGACTCTATAGTCAGACACACTGACATTCCGCTTACCAGGCTGAACAAGGAGAGGGTAACGGTGAGCTGCCTATCAGGAGCTAGGATCTGCCACATAACACACGCACTCAGGTCACTTCAAAGCAAGTACAAATATGACTCCATCATTGTCCACGCCAGCTTGAATGACCTGAGATGTACCTCCCTGGACTACATGAAAAGAGACATAGAGGAGCTCTCTGATTATGTAGCTCAGGCTGGTATGACCCTGACCCTGAGCAGCATCTTGCCCTCACCAAGAATGAAGCCACAATACAAAGACAAGATGATCAGCTTTAATAATTGGCTCAATTACTGGTGCCATTCTAGGGGGATCCAATGTCTGTCTGCTTGGGATGACATGCTGTACAAGCCACTCTGCTTCACAAGGGACGGCTTGCACCTGTCACCACTGGGCTTCCGGATATTGGCTAAGGATCTTGCCACCCCCATAGTGCCTTTTTTAGGCAAGGCTCAAAAGACAAACCCACCTCCTTAGAAAACAAAAATGGAAAAAAATTAAGGGTAATGCTGCTCAATGCCAGAAGTCTAAATCTCAAGATGCAGGTTCTCGAAGCACTCCTCAGTATGGAGAACATTGATGTCTGTGCAGTAATTGAAACCTGGTTCAAGGCTCCTGAGAGCACCCCAGCACTACCAGGCTATACCTCGTATCATGCTTTTCAGCCCCAAAACTTGGGCCAAACCTAAAAGGGAGGGGGAGTGTCCATATTCATCAAGAACACCCACACCTCCAGGTTAGTGACAACACATGAAGCATCAGAGACCATCCAGGTGCAACTAACCATAGGCAAAACTGCTATACAACTGGTAGCATGTTACAGACCACCCTCCCAATCTCAGGAACCCCATTCAGCCTTCCTGAAGTCATTGGAGGATATGAATGTCTCACCAAACACCATTATATTGGGAGACTTCAACTACCCTAACATAGACTGGGTGCATTATTCTAGCCCTAACACCCTAGCCCAAAGGTTCCTGGAATTCATAAATTCAAATGCAATGGAACAGCTAGTTACCTCTCCCACAAGGGGAGATAATATACTAGACCTGATCATCACAAACATGGGGACAAAGTGCTCCACACCTGAAGTATACCCCTCACTAGTGAGATCTGACCACAAACTAATCACCCTGGATATACATATCCCACCTCCACCCCCAACACAAAAGACTACAGTGAAAAACTTCTCAAAAGCCGACTTTACACTTCTTAAGACTGAGATGGTATGCTTTAAGCCCACTGGGCCAGTGGAAACCACATCCCACAATGCTGAATCCTTCACAAATGCTTTCTACGGACATCTCCAAGAATGCATGGATCATGCAATCCCAAATAAAACCAAGACCCTCTCCACCAAGGGCAGGCGTCCTGTCTGGTGGACCCCAGCCATAAACAAATTGTATAACAAAAGAAGGAAGGTACTGCACGACAGAGCAAAATCCCATAAAGAGAAGGCATCTCTGATCAGCACTAGTAGAAAGTTACGTTCTCTCATAAAAACATCCAAGGCCAACTTTGAGAGAAAAATCGCTATGGACACTAAAGATAACCACAAGGCCTTCTTCTGCTATGTTAGAAACCTGTTTCAAACTGCTCAACGTGCACGAGTTCAACAGAATCCACTGGATAGGTGAAATTATGAGTACTATAACTGTAAAATACAATTTATTATAAAAATCAATAAAATTCAAAGGTTTAGCGCTTTCATCTAATATAACTTAGACTTCATCAGAACACAGTCCATACAAATCCATTCATTTTTATACATCATTCAAACTAATTAGTGCACCAATCACATAACAGCTCATCAAACAACTAAAATAAGAGTCTGCAGATTCAATTTCAAAATACTAGTGAACGTAATACATGAAACACAATGCAATGCCTCAAAAATTAAAACCATCTTTATAAATATGGAGCTCTCTAACATAAATCATACTTTATTCTGTAATATAGGTTTAATCGAGATGTATTCATTAATACCTGGTGGTGAAGTGGCATTCAATAGAATTTGCCATCTGACTTCTTTCTTCCCCAGAGTATACATAATACTCCCACCCCGTTGTGATACCTTCACCAACTCTAATATTGCAAACTTGAAAGTACTACATTTGGAACTGTCCCACACATGTCTAAATAGGGCATTATTTTCATCCCTTTTCTTTATTGCATACAACTGCTCATATATCCTGTTCTTCAATTTTCTCCCTGTTTGTCCTACATAAAAACTAGGACATGAAGTACACAGGGCCAGATATATGACATTCTTGGTGTCACAATTACCATGAGAAAAGTGCAAGACATTTTTACCTGTATTAAGTAACTGCACATCATTGTCTTCCATAATAGCCTTACATTGATTGCAATGACCACACTTCCGGGTACCTGTCTGTTGTCCTTTTGTACTCACTACATTATATTCAAATTTACTCTTAAGATTATAACCCACACTATTTAAAAACATAGGTTCATTGCCAACTAAAGCAAATATTGCATCATCACCCTTTAAAATATTTCAATTTCTCTTGATAATATGTTTTATATCCTCAGTGTAATCACTAAAAGGTAAAATACATGCCATATGAAAATCCCTAGCATTTCATTGACTATTGGTTATGCCTATGTTATCTATACCCACTCCTAATAAAGGTTTGAATTTAGTTCCCCACATTTTACTAACATACTCTATAGCATCCTTGATCACATAATCAGGATATCCCCTCTGTTTAAACATATTTCCTATTGTATTCAATTCCATCACCATCTCATTGTAATCAGAGGTCATTCTAGCAGCACAAATACACCGACCCTTAACTATATTATTTTTTAACCTCACAGGATGACAACTATTGTATTCCAAGTGTGTATTACTGAATGTCTCCTTCCTATATATATTTGATTTAAAAACCATTAGATGTTAAGGAAATGTATGTATCCAGATAGGCTATACCTTCTGTACTATATTTATATGTGAAACTCAAATAGGAGGTAGATGTATTAATATATTGAATAAAATCTGGGATAATTGTATCATCCCCCTCCCATACAATAAATACATCATCCAAAAACCGTACGTATCTTTTAATGTACTGCATGTATCGGCTGCTAAAAATTACTTCATACTCCCAGTCTAAAAGGACCATGTTAGCATAAATTGGGGCACATGCCGTGCCCATGGCAACCCCCTTACTTTGTCTAAAATATTCACCCTCATAATAGATAAAGTTATAGTCAAGTACTAAACTCATAAATTCCTCTATTAACTTAATTTTATCCCAAGTGTATTCAGTACATCTAATGATGCTATTAATGAACCTTTCCATACCTTCTTCTCTTGGGATACAGGTGAAGAGGTCCTTCACATCTATAGTGACCAAAGTTAAATTTGGTTGCCAAATAGAATAGGTTAATCTAGCTAAAAAATCCCATGAGTCCTTTACTATATGATTGGTAATGGAGTATATTGGTTTTAACCAAGTATCAATAACTTTCCCAAAGGGGAAAGTTTTAGACCTACTACCCGATATAATAGGTCTAAATGGGGGATGCAGCATATTCTTGTGTATCTTCGGGATACCTATTATGGTTGCTATAACAGGGTACTTAACCGTTAAATACTGATATAATTCCTGATCAATCCTATTTTCTATCAATAGCTCTTCCAAATGGGCATCAATTCTTCCATATGCAATGTTTACTTCATTAATTGATGAAACTTCATATTGATCTGCATCATGTAATATAACTTGTATTTCATTCTTATAATCAGTGGATTCATACAACTCCACCGCCTTTATCGGGTTGCATGATCCTAATATTAGGGTCACCACACAATTCACACATGAGTTGAAACTCCTCCTTACTCATGTTATATTTTATAAAATCTGAGCCCTTATGCCCATATCTATACATTTCATCCAATACTACCTTTTCAAAAATGCCCAAGGTCGGATGTAATTGTAGGGTAAATACACTTTTCCTATACAACGAAGTCGACTTTCCATTATTCTTGTTGCCATTAAAATATACTGATAAATTTAACTTCCTCAAGTACAACTTAAATTGTATGACATTATCTACTAAATTAAATTTACTTCTAGGAATAATTTTCATTCCTTTCCTAAACAAGGCAAAATGTGTGTCAGTTATATTCAAAGATGTATAATTATAAATAAAAAAATATTCTGTCCATATTGGACCTCATTGTACTTCACAATGGGTTGTACAGGTTGTACTACCAATGGCCCCTGTGATTCATATGTTGTGGTGGCTGTTGATTCCACCGAACATTGGTATTCCTGTCCTGCACTTCCTCCCAATTGTATCCCTGTCCTAAAAAAGGTCTATGTGTATTTTGTACATTATATCTAGCTTTTTTGCCATTTCCACCAGCCTCACTGGCTTGAGTTGCAGTATTAGATTTATTAACCTTATTCTTCCAGTTGTACATAGTACCATCCTTATATTGCTGTAAGTCCCATTTTAATTTGTTACATTTCCTTTTAAATATTTTTTGTGAGGTTGTTTTAGCATAAGTAAATTGTTTATCAAATAAAACACACCATTGGTCAAAGACCAAATCTTGTGTAATGATGCCATTCAACCTGTCGACTTCTTTAGTGAGACTGGCTAACGTATAGTCATTGCATTTCATAATAAATTTCATGAAACTAAACCCAAACGAATCAAACAGGGCATTGCATTCCTTAATTAACTCATCATTAAGTTCTACACCCAATGGTCATTTAAAAAAACGTAGTCCCATCGGGACTATTTTTAATTCCATACACCTGTTTAAATAAGAATTCTCTAATTGCAAACTGTTAATGTCATTCAGTGTATGCCCAAAATCATATATAATGTCTCTCAAAGTCCCATTTTGTTCTTTGCTGATATGGTTGTGCCCTTGTACAATAGAATCAGAGAACACAAACGGATAGTGAAACACAAATGTGTCTAAAACATTATTAAAGTTCTTAGTTTGTCATGGAGCGATAGTATCCCCTAAGGGAACAAAGGATTGTTTAACAGTACCTGGTGCTGCAGTATTCGCAACTACAGAATACGTGCGTTTCGATACTGTCCTTTTCGGTTTGGCGCCAGAAATCAAATAAATGTCCTCCGTACTGTTGCCAAGTTCTAAATCCCCAGGAGTACTGAAGCTTTTCACTCTACTACAAGCTGCAACCGTACCATTAGAGGTCCCTTTATTCTCCGGCACAACACTACGTATACATTTCGCTTCCTGGTTCCCTGGAACTGTAGGAGACCCATGTTGGTCACCTGATAAAACCACGTCAGTTGATAGGTTCCTAAAATCAGCTGTGTTCCCCGGTTGACTACACAGCTCAATTAACCTCGTTAATTCACCTTTAATAATGGACATTTCGGATTGGAGCTTAAGAAATTCGTCCTTCCTTACTGGGGAAAATATAGAAGGAAGCTCCTCCAGTGAATTCATAATAACCAACGACTATGAAAAAAATCCACACGAACTCGAACCCAACTAATTCAAACTGCTCAACGTGCACGAGTTCAACAGAAGCCACTGGATAGGTGAAATAATGAGTACTATAATTGTAAAATACAATTTATTATAAAAATCAATAAAATTCAAAGGTTTAGCACTTTCATCTAATATAACTTAGACTTCATCAGAACACAGTCCATACAAATCCATTCATTTTTATACATCATTCAAACTAATTAGTGCACCAATCACATAACAGCTCATCAAACAACTAAAATAAGAGTCTGCAGATTCAATTTCAAAATACTAGTGAACGTAATACATGAAACACAATGCAATGCCTCAAAAATTAAACCCATCTTAATAAATATGGAGCTCTCTAACATAAATCATACTTTATGCATTAATTAATTAATGCACTAATTAGTTTGAAAGATTTTTTTCATGTTAGAAACCTGGGCGGAAACCCTCAGATATGCTCAGAGTTAGTTCACAATGACAAAAAAATACACTGAACCCACAGATATTGCCAACATTCTGGCAGACAGGTTCAGTGCAAATTTCTCCCTTCCCTCACCCCCAAAAAAAGAAATACTTAAGCCCAGCTGAATGTAACCTCCCTGTCATCTCAGATGTCCAGGTGAGAACCGCCCTCAGCAAAGCTAAAAACACAGCATCAATGGGACATGACGGTATCCTGGGTTGCATGCTACGTGAACTCCAAGAGGAGATAAACCCGCACATAAAAATGCTATTTAACCTTAGCCTTACTACAGGATATGTACCTGAACACTGGCGTACAGCAACAGTGGCCCCACTCTACAAAGGAGGCACCTCTACAGACCCTGGTAACTACCGCCCCATAAGCTTAACCAGCCTGGTCCGCAAAGCTATGGAAAGAATCATTATGGAACTCATAAACAGAGACATTGGGGACCTACAGACACTTGATCCCACCCAGTTCGGCTTTGTAAAGGGCAGATCCTGCCTTTTGAACCTGGTTGACTTTTTCAAAACAGTCACTAGAGCCATTGATGAGGGCAAAGCAGTCCATACAGCCTACCTGGACTTGGCTAAAGCCTTTGACACAATACCCCACTCAGGCATCATAGACAAGCTCAACAGCTTAAATGTAAATCCATATGTCACAAAATGGGTTGCAAACTTGCTAAAGGATAGAACCCATAAAGTCAAAATCACTGGAGCCATGTCAGACTCAAAGCCAGTCACAAGTGGTGTCCCACAGGGCTCTGTCCTGGGACCCCTCTTGTTCGGCATTTATTTCTCAGATGTGAAAGCAAACATGGGAGGGTTGTGGCTGACAAAGTTCGCAGATGACTGCAAACTAGGCGCCATAGTCAATACACCAGCTGACACATACATCCTACAGAAAGGCCTCACTGAAACGGACAACTGGTGCCGGGTTCATGGCCTTAAACTAAATGCCAAAAAATGTATAGTCATCCCCTTTGGGAAAAACAAAGTACCCACAAATTATCACATAGGCAGTAACCCACTGAGTACAGAAAAAGTAATCAGAGGCCTGGGGACCCAAGTCGATAGTGACCTCCCATTTGACACCCACATTGCCAAAGTGGTTAGAAAGACATTCTACCTTGCCCACCTTATCATGAAGGGATTCACATCCAGATCAAAGGAGGTCATTGTACCCCTATACTCCTCCCTTATCAGGCCCATGATTGAGTACAATGCCCCATTTGGTATGTACCTCACCTGCCATTTGCAACAGCTGGAGAGACCCCAAAAGTACCTCACCAAGAGGATCAAGGGTCTCCAACATATGTCATATGCTGCCAAACTAAAGAAATTCCAGCTCTATTCAGTAGCATACCGCCTACTCAGAGGTGATCTGTGCCGGACGTACAAGGCCATGTCCAATCAGGAATTGATGGACATGCTCCACCTCAGAAAATCCAAATCCATCAGAACCACAAGAGCTAAAGATTTAAACCTCAGCACAAATATGAATAGGACATGCTGGAGGGACAGATTCATAACTCAGAGGCTTGCCATACTCTGGAACAGAATCCCAGTTCATGTTAGGCAGAGCCCCTCACTGACTCTCTTCAAGAGAAATCTTGACGAGTGGATGGGAGACCATAGGTTTACCCCGGGGGTCATCTCTGTGTCACTACTAGACAGAGGGACAGTAAATTAATTCTATTATGTAAAGGGGTCTTCACTGTGTCACTACTAGAAAGAGGCACAGTATTCTAAATCTATTCTGTACACTTTTGTACCATTACATGGGGTGGCAAAAGCCACATCACTATGGCTAGGCTTATAAATGCCCCAGGGCAGATAGCCTAGTACTAAACTATGAAACTATGAAACTACAATTCAAATGCCCTAGTTAGGCAATCCTGCTGTCATTCACTGTGAAATACACCTTTGGGGAAGGAGAGCTTCAGTAATCTCCATGCTGTGTCCCATAATGGTGTACTGCTATAGTGTAATATACTAGTTAGGTAGGAGTTCTAATCCCAGACATGACAGGTGTGTGTGTCTGTCATTCTTATCCTTTCTGGGGGTGGGTGTGAGTGTGTAATAACTGGACTCAATGTGGAGTGGGTTTTGAAAACTTCTTATATGGTGGGCCAAGTATATATCAGAATGTCCACTGTACAGGGATAACAGATATGAAATAGCCAAGAGGCTGGGGTGCAAATCCATACCCTTAAATGTAACATTAATGTCAGCTGAACAATGTTAGCAAGCCTTGTATTACCCAGGGTACACTCTCAACCCATGTCTCATACACACACACACTTGCCTAGGCAACAGCCGCTATGTTGGTAGTACCCTGCATATTGCCCCCTGATATTAATCAGGGTGCAATTGCAGTGGGCTACAGAGGGCATGGCACCCTGTCCATCAATCCAATAGGCTTGTACATGCCAACAGTGCACCTTCCCCATGTTCTCCACTGGACACCTGCAACATCTGTGATGCTATCAAATGTGACCCACAAAGGACATAACATGCCCGAAACACAAGCACTGTATGGACAAATGCCACTGACACCAGGGAATATCAGTATCATGCTATCAGTGTAGGTGCAGGGCCAACCCGCTGTCCATGAACAGTTCCCACCACATAAGCCCAGGGCTGGCACATCTGATGATAATGATCAGTGTACACAACATACGCCAGACACCCCAGGTACAGTTCCACATATCACTGTACATGCATGTGGGAGGAGTGCACATCCCAGACACTGTCCATATCGTGAACTAAGGAACACATGCATGGCAAGCAATGCACAGAGTTGGCCACACACAATAGTCACCCAGGTGACTGGATGGTGAATACAATACCCACCTGTGTGGGCAACTTCAGACACTACAGCCCTGAGCTACAAAGCAGACCATTGTCATTTGGCCTGATGCCAAGGTATATCCATCACCTACCCTTGTATAGCTGTCTGGCCCCATCAACCACAACACACCCATGAAGCAGTGCACACATGTATATCAGTACTGGCACCTGTGTCTGTGTGGGTGATGTATAATGTGTATGACCACATTCACACTCACTACAACCCCCATTGGTATACTGAAGCATGCTGTCTAATGTCAGACACCTCCACATACCCTTTCAACATATACTCTCTCTGTGACCCCTGTGGTGCATGTGGTACCTGCACAGTACTGTGTTGTGGCAATCCCACTAGTGATGAGCTGTATTCCTGGCCCTGCCAAGTGTGGCAATGTGTGTGCATCCCTGTGAGAGTGTGGCTGTGTTAACACTGACACCTGCTCATCCGGGCAGGCATGGGTACTACAACTACCACATAGATACCATAGCCCTGTTGCAGATGTCACTTACCATCACATATACATTCTGAGGGCTCCAAAACATGTAACCTATGTGGCGCATCAATAACTGCATGGATATGTGATAGCACTGCATAGACGTCTTGGGCTTGATACCTTGTACTGTTAAGTGTGTGACACATACATGTGTAAGTTTTACTCTTCCACCCCTCCATGGCTTTTCTGTGCCTCTGTTTGCCTCTCTTACTCCTTCTCTGGTGGAAGTGGAGAGTTACACCTGCTTTGCTGAGACAGCAGCATATGCATTTTAAGTGATGCTCAGGATTAGCTTATGGTCTCTGCAAGAATTACAGCCCCCCTCTTGCTGATTGCATGTGGAACAGCTGTGGTAACATTCCCATAGCCAGTTGCATGGAAACACACACCAATATTTAGGAACTTCATGTTGCTGTTGGACCTTTCATTCACTGTGAGCAGAAACTTGATCTGTTTGGCAAACAGCATCTCAAATGGATTGGGGTGTACCTCTAACAACATACACTGTGGAGACAGGCCAACACAGAGGAGAGGGATGTGCCTGACCTGACTACAGACTGTAAGTGCTGCTATATTGCATTTGGAGTAATGTTGGTTTAACAGGGTGTGTGTGGATATGGCTGTCCTACATGTTTACATACCTGCCATGTCAGTGCTATGTGAATGAGGGCACACCCATATGTAGGGCCATCTGCAAACTGGCGAGTGTGTGGTGCTTTTTGTTTCAGGTGTTACCCACTGAGCACCTATCTGTGAACTGCAGAAGGTAGTGCAAGGATTGCAGTCTGTAGATGGTGACAGCCATGAGAGTTACTCACTTCAAATCCCTCATAGGACATATGGTGCAACAAACCCTGTTACAACAGTAAATGTATGGGGTTATCACAGCAACATGTCAATACTGGCCCTGTTTATGTACCTCCAGCCACAACCCTGAAAACCTTTGTACATATGTTATGCAGTAAGGGCTACATATGCACTGTACACCATAATTAGTGGCATTATATCTGGTAACAACCCAGTGAGATATCAGACTGCTACACATGTAATGTATAGTAGGGGTTACATTTGATGACATAACCTGGAAATTCTTTGGTTGTGTGTACAGTACTGAGGTCTGTGTACTTATGGTGATTGTCGGCAGTGTGTGTATTATTAAAATGTACCATGGCATATGTACAGACTGTGCTAGATGTCATTGTTCTTTGTCCTGTTCTATCTGATGTTACATGGTGCTCCACTGTATGTTACCCTATCAGCTTACATGTTTGTAGGGCCATACATGCACATGTCCCATACCACAGATAGGCAGCAGACCGCACTGTGTAGCTGCCCAGTATATGTAGGGTTAGTGTGTGGGGTGGCACATATGAGGTTGGTATTGAACAGATCATCCATATACTGTAATAATACGCTAGCATGCTATATGTAGCTGTGGCTGTGTTCACATTGGTTGTGGTGATGTACTTACACACAGGTGTATGTTACTCTGTGCTGTGACATGCCTGTAGAGCCTGATATGCCATATCGACTGTTACGTTTGTCAGTGTGCTTGTGATGGTGTCAGTTGTGCCTTGTTATGTAACAGTTACATCCCAGTGTGTCAACTGAGGTCTTTATCCTCTAGGGATTGTCTACAGTATGTAGTTAGAGGCTGCTGAACTATACACCTGCAGTACCTATTGCTGATTGTTTGGTATCCTGTAGCTCAGTCTGTCTTTACTATTGTACTACTTGATGGCCTTAGCCTGGACAGCAACATTTGTTAACATTTCCGGATTACTGTATTACTATACCTGTTTCACAGTTGCATTACTCAGTCTATATGGATGAGCATGTCTAAACAGCTTTATGACATGGCATATACAACTGTAATAGCACACAAATAAAGCTTTCCTATTTATGCACACCTGTGCGTGGTGTTATAGCCTTTGATATCTCTCTGGGTATATGTTGCAGGCAATGAATGTCAATTGCATGGGTGGGTCATACAGTCTCCAGTTGGTAAGGTGTGTTAACTGTAGGAATAGTGGCTATTCCATATTGTGTGCACATACTACATATGTGTAGTTACATATATCTATATATATATATATATATATATATATAGATATATATATAGATATATATAGATATATATATATCTGTATCTGCATATATGTGTCTGTGTATATGTATCCTAGGCATGCCCATGCCGTGTCTCGTCCTGGTTATGGGATCTGCAACACTTGGTAGTGTATTGCAGGGGGCATGTGTTGGACTGTTGGGGGGTATACCTATTCGTACAAGACATATATTGTTTGGGCCCTCTCAACCCCATTAACATTGCATGTAGAGATATATGTTTTTATTTCCCCATGGTTATCTACGAAGTATATATATATATATGTATATATATATATATATATATATATATATATATATATATATATATACATATATCTGCTGACATATATATAACCTGCCATATATATTTAGACATATAGATGTAGACATGCATATTTATGGATGTAGGTATTTGCATGTATATATGTTTATATATATATATATATATATATATATATATATATATATATATATATATTTCTATAGATATATATTTATCTACATATATAGATATGTTGTATCTGTTTAGATATTAATATTTTTATACTCACACATACATCTAAATGTTGGAATACATTCTCTGTACTGTTGAATGATTGGGCTGGATGATATGTTTTTGAAAACATCAGGGTTATGTATATCTGACATGGCTTAGTGGTAAATCGCTATGGTGTGCAAGGTCCTGGGTTCAAGCCTTGCAGATGCTGTTTATTTTGTTGCTGGGCAGAACAAGGGCCATTGGATACAGAGTGATTAAGGCACTTTAAAGCAGTTGTGAGCATGTTTGCGCGGGTTTGCACAGAGGTAAGCACTGTTAACTTCCGGTTACAGTTTCTTATACTCTGTTAGTTTCTGAATTGCTAAACCTTTGTAGGCATTGCTTACCCCCATGCAAACAGGCTTAAACCTGCTTACTGCTGCTTAACAGTGCTTACTCCCACTTACCCCCACACTAATTTCTTTAAAAGAAAATAAAAAAGGGTTGATAGGAAAGTGGTGAAAAAAAGGGGCACAAAGAGGGAAAGACAGTAGGGAAAATAGCCAGGGATGTGCAAGAAGGGAGTAGCTGCCCATTTCTTCTATAGTAACAGCTGTGCATATGCACTGAATTTGGAGGTAGACTTGGACACTCAAACCCCTGGGAGTGGGTGAGGACAACAATAATACATTGTGATGTCAATTAGACTGGATTACATGTGTCCAGTGGACACATGTGTGAAATGGACAGCTATGTATGGAGCGAGATTTTTTTTGTGGGAACAGATTGCCTTTTTTTTTTTCTGGTGAGAGTGGGATTTTGGCTAGGAGTAGTAGGTATATTTGGGGAGGGAGGTTGGGTAGGTTAACAGACACGACAAACAAGATGCATACAGGGGCGGTATATGACATATTTGTGGGGTAAACACCTTGATGGGGAGGGTGTTGGGATATCGGAAACCCACAAGCCCCTAGTGGTAACAGTGAGACTGAGGTCCCCGCCCATGGGCAGTCACCATTGCACCTTCACAGCCTGAAGGTGGCTGTGCTATGGGCTGATTCGCAGAGCCAGGCTGACTCTCTAATCATGACATGTGGCCCTCGAGCTGGCATAGAAGATCACCAAACTGCTGGTCGATTTCTTTATGCACCACGGCCCTGAACTGACGACAGGTGACAGGTGCCTGTCCGTGCCCACTCCCAGGGGGGAGCAAGCCCCATTCCCTGAGGTGGTTATACCTAAAAGTGGTGTAGGACCAACAGATAGGGAGGTCCTGAGTTGGGCCCCAGACATGCTGGTGCCTGGTGCTACTGCCAACTGAGTTGGGACAGGTGGGTCCACTGGGACTGGCCTTCCCAAGCGTGCTATAGTGTTTAGATTTCATCATCATATGTGGGTTAGTAATATTCAACACATTCCAGGGTTTGGTATAACAACATGCATCGATATTCCCATTAACCCAGACACCCGATACTGAACAGTTGCATGGCAAACAAAACACATGCATATATGGGACCACAGTGGTAATAAGAACAGCATGCAGGTACATTGATGTAACCATGCCACCAATGTTGGAATAATTCAATATAGCACATGCATGGGAACCATTAACATATTTATCAAACAACTGGACATTATCAGAGTCATTACATACCAGTTGGGGTGAGTATGTTGATTATTGTTGGAGATAAGGTGGGGGGGCGAAAGATGTCAATTACCAACTAATATATTCCTGTAGTCCATATTACTTTCCTAGTCAGTGCTGTTATTTGTACCTTACAAGTCTACTCTTGCTACACTACCCTATAGCTTTATTTGGACAGTGATATGGCTGTCATCATTACACATGAACCAGTGTTACGTGCAGTATACACCTCTTACCTGGTATACCTGTGGAGGGACTGTTTGTTAACACTAACTAACTGTTTCTACTCATACTCCCAGATTCCGGGTTGATGTTTTGCACATAGGTATCCAACTCTTTCTGCACAGACTCCGGCCATGTGTTGACCATATGCTGGTGTGCCAGGACATATCTAGAATATTGCCCTCTTCCGCCTTTAGTGACCTGACACACATATACATTCTTTCCTACACAGTTATATTATGTAGCACAGTGTGTGTGACAGTGACCAGTGATACTTTATTATTCAGAGAAACTACAACACTCACAATTCCTTACAATACCAGAGTGAACAGTACCAGTACAGGTTATAATGGTCTGTATTCCTCAGCACAGTGTTCATATCCAATGTACCTGTGGGAGCAATGTTTGTTAGCACTACCTGACTGTTGCCACACAAAGTTCCGGATTACACATTAGTATTATGCACATACATCTCACTCTGTTAATGTACACACTCTGGTCACAGCTTGACAACATGGGAGTGCAGATAGGACATACTTGAAATATTACTCTCCTAACAGTTTTTGGGGTTGCTGCAGTGATAGGTGTGTTCTCATAGATGTTTGACAATCACTTGTATTCCCTGTTTGCTGGCTAAACATTTGGGATCATCCCACAGACTTACCAGGGGGACAAGGGGACAGGCAGCAGATATGACCACAAATACTGGACATTCTGGCCTCATCTGTACAGTTGTGGGGTATGATTCTGTATGCAGCCTAATTCCACTGACAGGATTCAGACCATGGTTGTGTCTGCTGCAACTTAAACACTGTCCATCACAGTTGCGTCTGCTATATAGATATTGCTGTATATCTCCTATCTGCTTTCTGTCTTATTAATCCCCTGTGCCTTTGCATTCTGACCTTGTATTACAACACTCTTATACAGATTTCCTAGACAGTTATATGTTGTAGGATAGTGTGGTTGACAGTGATGTGTAATACTTCATTATTCAGAGCAACTACATATCATTCTTGTATTTCTGTGCACAGTCTTGGTGTCTGACAGACCTGTGGGAGGAATGTTTATTAGCACTACCTGAATGTTCCCACACACAGTACCAGATTCCACATTACTATTATGCACATACATCTCACTCTGTTACTGTACACACTATGACCACAACCTGACAAGTTGGGGTGCAAATGGGACATACGTGGCTTCTTACTCACATAAGGTATTTGGGAGTTGCTAGTGTGCCAGCTTTGTTCTCATAGATGTGCGTCAATCAGTTGTATTTCCTGTTTGCTGCCTATATGTCTGTGATCATCCCACTGATTTCCCCGGGGGACAGATTGATAGACAACAGATATGGGCCACTTTACTGGACATTCTGGACATATCTGTACAGTTGTGGGGTATGATTCTGTATGCAGACCACTACCACTGGCAGTATTCAAACCGTGGCAGAGTGTGCTAGAAAAACAACAGTTCACATCTCAGTTGCATGTGCTATTCAGTTTTTGTTGTCTGCATTTTCCCTGTTTACTGTCTATGTGTCTCTCAGTTGTGCTAAATGGCCTCCGGGGATTACACCTGTCATATACAGGCATTTCTATACATTCAGTTTATGGTGCATGGTGTGGGTAACAGAGTGCTTACTACAACAGTACTATTGCATGATTGAAAATCTACATTACCATATGATACCAGAATATACACATGCAGTCCCTCAGTTAGACCTGTTTTATCAGGCTATTACAATTTTATTGGCATACAAACAATATGAGACTCTTCCTGCCATATTGTCTAATGTATGCAGTACTTGCCTTGAACAATACAGGTTTTATACAGGCAATTAATTTACTACTACTTTTAGTTTTATTTCCTATGACAGTAAATGTGTGAGTATTACTGACCTGCCTCGCATCGCAACCTTGCCAGGCGACTGATGTGGTCCTCCTGGTTTGCGACCCATTCGATTGCAGCTGTGGCAGACATAAGAGGAATATTTAGCCATATATATCCATGATATACCTGAGCTGGCAATTATTACACACATACTGGGGGGATACTTACACATGACTGGAACATCCCTTGCCACTCTAACCGCTTCAGGTCAGCATAGTGATGCCTGACCTATTCACCAGTTCAGAGTATGCCAGTGGCACTGGTGAGGTCACAGGCAAGACAGTCCCAGGCCTCCGCCTTATATTGGGAGACCTGGTACTGGCTCTGCAGCAGTCTCTGATCATGGTCTTTGACAAGGAGTCCTGCCATGACCTTGGACTCCTGCATGCACCAGCACTGCACCCAAAGGCGCACACCTTCTCTCCTTACTGCCATAGTGCCTGCAGGGGAAGCTACAACCAGCTATGAGATGTATTCCCACCTCTTGGGTTTAAGTAGGGATGCTTTCCCGCACTTTGCCGTGACTGGCCAGTTTTGAAAAGGCTAAGCTATGGGCAAATATGCTTACATATGCTTGGCATTGTTTAAAGGGATATACCACTGGGCACAATGAGTTAGCTGCCCTACACATTGCTTACACCTCCTAAGCTGCCCTGGGCAATTTTTACCATTCCTTAGATTAGACTTTGCATTATAATTTTTTTTGGCATTGAGTTATTATTCATTACACCTTATATGTATGCCTGGTATCCATGATTAATGTGTACATACACTCTATGGGGTCCTTGTGTTTTATCTGGGACTTTAACACTCTGTTATAATTACATGTCACCTCTGGGCTTACTGCTGTACTGCAGTTCACATATTTATGTTATGTAGTGGGTTATGGAACACATGACTGTATACTGATTCCTTTCAAAGGTTCAGTTTTGTTTTTCTATGGTGAGGACTTGTTTGCTGATACCTCACTCATTTGTACTTCTCTGATGGCTTGGTGGTTCACTTCTGTGACAATGGTGTATAGGGTCCTGGGTTCGAGACCTGCATGGTTGTTTATTTTTTTGATGGGCAGAACAAGGGCCATTGGATACAGAGTGGTTAAGGCACTTTTGATCATTTGTAAACGTGTTTGCATGGGTTTGCGTGACAGTAAGCACTGCTAACCTGCCGTTACATCTGCTTACAGAGAGTTAGCTTCAGAACTGCTTAACGAGTGTAGGAATTGCTTACTGCTGTGCAAACAGGGTTAAACTCGCTTACTACTGCTTAAATATGCTTACTACTGCTTATTTGTGCTTAAACCTGCTTACTAGTGCCTTATTCATTACGACACTGATATCTCACATGTGCATTTACTGCAGTACTCCAGTTCATGAAAATATGTTATTTAGTGGGTTATGCAACATAAATATTACTCATAATGTGCTTTGCCATGGGAAATGGAATGTGCTGCAGTGGAACTCGAACTGGAAATGCCTGCTTGTAAGGCGAATGCTTTGCCCACTACACTATTGCTATGCTGCTTCATTTGCATATATCTTCCTTGTTATCGTCTTCAGCCATTTAAGCTGCATTAACCGTAGCTAAGCGATGGGCACACCCATGTACCTATGGTTAGCTTTAATCGGATTAAAAAAAAAGGGGGGTTTCAATTTTTCCCCAGGGAAAAAAATTTGCTGTTCCGACAAACATACACACAACACAAGCACACCAAAATAAATAATCCACACACATAACACTTCACAAAACCCTACACTAAACCTGACATACACCACTAGCTATCCACTTACCTTAACTCAACCCTAAGCCTAAGGTCCCTAACTATCGCACACTCACCTTACCTGCTCCATGACCCTAAAGTCCTTATCACACACTTACCTTACCCGCTCCCTAACCCTAAGGTCCCTATCACACACTCACATTCATTCGCACACTAACCAGGTCCATAACCTTCGCTCCACAGTCAAGGAAATAGCAAAGCTGCAGAAACGGCCCACCAAATACTTTCCCTAGGAAAGTATTTGTGTTCTCCAGCTTTGCTATTTCAAGTGTTTGCTAAATGGGTTTGATATTATAACATTCGAAGTTTTAAGATTTTGATGTTATAATATAGATCCCTCTTTGGAAATGAGATAAGTGGCCTCTGCAAGGGATAATATGAAAATAATGAGCATATGTGAGTAGATAAAGTTACACACTGAATGTTGAGACTGAATGGTTATCACAAAAAAGCATGCCATTGTAAGGTATAGATGCTTCTTTAACCCTAAGCACGGACATTTGTTTATACAGATTTTCATATTGCTTTAATGCTTTTGTACTTAACCTGTGCTACTTTGTGGTTTTCTGTTTATTTTCTTTTACTGATAGGGTACTTGAACTTATACAAGGACCATTTTCAGCCATGACCCAAGCCATTTAGGCAGCTGTAGTGAATGAAATGCACATCAGAATATAGACTTTGTTGATACTAAATAAATACAACAAACAGAATAAAAGCATCGCTACTAGTTATCAGGATGTGACAATTTAAGTGTGTAAAGAACTCAACAAACAGCAGAATAGATGCATCACTGATGCAGTAACAATGTACAAAATGGCAATTTTACATGGTATGCCTTACACTGTTAATATTAGCAGAATGAAAAGAATCACATGGGGATATTAGCTTCTACAAATTCTAATCTATTTAAGGAAAGGGAATTCCCATAACTTGCAATAATGGACTCCCCACAGCACCACTTCCTTTAAGCACTTCTCTCTGTTTTTCTTGCAAGTATAAGCATGTCTACAGACTAACACTGGCTGATTAACAGCTATGCAAGTTCAGCCCTCTAATTATGAAAAACTCTGTATCATGACAGTGCAATAAGCCATACAAATAGTAAGATGAAAATATTTCCTACCATTTGTATGGCTTATTGTTAGTAATGTCTGCTTCCAGCAAACGAGGTTACCACCTCCCTGCACCTTCACAGTGTACTCTAAACAATTGTGCCTGGGGTTGTGAGGAGTGACAGCCCACAGTGGATTTATTGTTTAGCCCCTTTTTAGGTATTCTTTTATTAACTTAACACATTCTATGTAGGCACAAGTCAGCACTTGTTCCTTGTATATATTAAAAAAAATTAGGAGGAAGCTACCCACGAGGAGAAAGTTTTGTTTGGGTTTGTTACTATGTATCATGTGGGTGCTTTAAACAGGTTACGTCCTATGCATAGTCAAGTATAAATTCATAAAGCTGAGTCATACTGAAAATAAGTAACATTATTTATTGAACCTTTGCGTATCAAACTGTATCTGGTCTACATCTCAGAATTTCAAATGGTAATGTATAAAGCCTTATGGCTGTACATTATATATGTTGCAAATTAGATTGTGGTTAAAGTAAATATGTAGACATATCATAAAAATATGAACAGCTCGGTTGTCCAAAAAACCCAGCGATTTTAAAACACTTAAATGGAGATAAAACTTTGGTGATTTTGGCTGTCTTGCAAGCATACAGGGATTGCTATAAAATATATCAGGCAGACTTTGAAAATAAGAGGACTGCGAAGAAAATAACATTGTAAAAGGAGAAGCTTAATTGGTTATCAGACAATGGATACTACAGATGTATGATTTATATGGAGCAAGAATAGGAACATTTTAGAAGAAAAATACATAAAATCAGGAGGTGAAGCCGAAAGAACATGTGCATTTATACATGATCA
>NC_056731.1:1317171899-1317203923 GCF_019279795.1 Protopterus annectens | reverse complement strand
AATTTTTCTCCGATGACAATAAATTAAAGGCTCATGGACAAAATTAAAAGAAGCAACCACAAACATGGACAAGATCAGAATAATCCCAGCAGTACCCCCATACCTCTGACATAACATATGTGATTTGGAGTGATCAGAGATGATTCTGCACAAGCACACTTGTACAACTTTTATGATACGTCTACACTTTATGAGGGTAATCACGCACACTGTCCTGGCACTGTAACATGCGCTGCAGGTGTTAGGAGGGACACTGCTATACCTGTATATGATATTATGAGCAATACAGGCTAGTTGACTGGTGTGCATGGCATATATATATATATATATGGCACAAGCCACACTGTCGCAAATGTTATACATGCCATTAATGTTGTCAAACACCTATGTATGTACTGTGTGCATCAGCAGAACAGGTAGCACACATGCATCTGGTGTAACAACTTGATGGGAGCTCCACACCATCAGACAGCAATGTTTATGCCACAAAAAATAATGCCTAGGTATGGCCTATAAGCTGTGTGACAGCTCACTGTAACAAAGGTGGTACACTTCAGTTAGATATCAGTGGAATATGTACAGAGAGGTACATGAAGAAGGGTGCATTGTACTCTATTACTGGTGTAATGAAGGCTGGGAACTATGGAGGTATTATGGCCTCTGATATGGATGTCCTTCATATACTCAGTACTTGTGTTACATACAAGGGAGTAGTTAACACTGTGACCACATGGTGCTGGATGTTCCACTAACTATCTACCCCACTACACAGGTACAAACTTATTGGTCCGATTATAGGGTGTGATGTCCATATTATACTTGGGTTGTGTGTTTGTTTTCCTGATGTAGCAAATACCCCCATGTTTTCTTGTCAATGCAGCTGTTGTCATACTGGTGTCAGCAATCTTTGGTGTATATTGATACTGTCTGTATTATACTAATATTGCAGTTGGAGTCAATGATTGCTCACAATCTGTAGTCCATCAGGCAGCTGTTTGGACACAGGATGTGTATATCATCTGTGATATCCATCACTTAAACAATGGACAGGAAAGGCCTAACAGACAGCCCTGATATACAGACTTGATAACTGGACCTGAGATATAGGTAACTCACATATGTCACCATAGTTAGATGCCACGTATGTGACCTACTGTTTTACCGACTTGGTGATATAGTTGTTTATGGCCACTTCTGACAGTGTTGAATGAATACCTCAGTGTAGATTTGTGTCAAATGCCTTGGCCTTGTCAAGTTGAAAAGAATGATAGTGTTGTCATCATGCATGTCCTTAATGATCTCTTTGATAATATATATCAGATGTAACAGACATGATGTAGCATTACAAACTCACACAGGTCTGTTGCACACAGCCAGGATATTACTAGTGTCCATTTAGAAAAGGGTCATGATGACATGTTGGTCTACCCCACAGTTGAGGAGAGGCAGGATGTGTCTATATGTGCATGCATCAGGTGCTGTCTCCACCCACTCAGATGGATACATGTTGATGTATACCCCGTTATGGGAACATAGCCCATGTGGAGGGTGTGTTGAGGTGTGTATTCAACCAAATCAGGAAGGTGTATGTGCTGAATCATGCCATATACGAGCTGTGATGTTGTCACTGCCCATTGATTCTGTTTGACAGGCCTGGATGAAGGTAAGACAGTGCATACTGTTTATCTTGATCTGGCATAGTGTTTTGACACAATCCCCCATGCATGTATCATTGAGAAACTCACCCAGTTGGATATTAACCCCTACATCACTAGATGGATAACCAATTAGCTCACCAACAGAGTATATACTGTGAAATCTGGTGAATCAACCTCTACCAGTAGAGCTGTCACCACTGACATTACCCAGGATCTGTGCTTGGCCCTTTACTGTTTGGAATCTATTTCTCAACAGTTCAGGCTAAAGTATATGGTATTTGGCTTACCGTATTTGCTGATTCTTGCATATTTGGTGCAATCATTGAGTACACCAATGATGATAAGATACTTCAGAAGGGGCTAGCACAAACAAATAATTGGTGACAAAGCCACACAATCTACAAATAAATCCAGAAATGTGTCTTTATTTTGTCCTTCAGAAGAGTGGAATGCCATGCTAATTACAGCATTGACAGCAGTCCTGCTATGCTGAAACCCAGTGATGCTAGCACTGAACACGTTGATAGCAATCTGAACTTCGACCATTAATGTCCACACTGGTATTGAAAGCATATACTGGACACATCATAAGGCATGCTATCATATTCAGATCTTAGGATTGTATGACAGCACTGTACTCGAACCTCATCAGAACACTAATAGAGTATAATACTCTCTTTTTGATGTACCTCATCAGACACATGCAGCAGCTAGAGAGACCACATTGGTTTTTCACCAAGAAAACACAGGGCCTAAAAACCATGCCATGATGTATGTGGATAGACTGAAAGCCATGTCACTGTAATCTGCATCGTAATAGAATGAGGTGACTTTTGCCTGACCTCCAGACCAGTCCCTGGCCCTATCCTTGTGGGAATAGTGCATATGCACAAATCAGATATAGCTGATGACATTAGCAGTGTCTGTTGAGGAGACTATGGTAATAACAGTGTCCCACATGCTGGTGTAAAAGGCTCTCTGTAATGTCAAGCAAAATTACAAACACAAACTCAGTTGACTGCAGTGAGAATAGAACCCAAAATCCACAAAGACGTGGCAAACCCTCCTATGCACCCGTTGGTGGATAGTAGAGGGTCTTTGTCTTATGCTTGTGCCAAAGTGGTGGACTTTATCCTTCAAAAATACCTGATTAACATTAAACAAATTTGCAAGGACTCTTGGACATTTTTGAGGAATATCAATGAGTTAGAATATAAACCTTGTTATAACTTCTTGACGATAGACGTCAAGGATTTATATACCTGTATTCCTCATAAAGAAGCTGTCGAGTGGACAAACGAGGTTCTCAAACTGCAAGGGTGCCCTCCTGACGAAAGTTTATTGGTTGATGAACTTTTAAGCACTATTCTTGCTAACAATTTTTTTATGTTTGAAGGAGCACTTTTCCTTCAAAAAGTAGGTGTAGCCATGGGGTCCCCCTGTGGCGCCAGCATGGCCAACATGGTTATGGCCTACTGGGAGCACCTTTTTGTTATGCATAACTGTGTTTTTAAAGACACCATGGTGTTTTACACACGTTTCCTTGACGACATCTTCATCTTACTGGATGGTGATGCCGCACTGGGAGACAGCTTGGTTGATTATTTTAATTCAACCACTAACTTCTTAAAATTTACACACTTGTTTGATTCTAATTCAATAGCGTACCTTGACATCTTATTATCTAAGGACAATACTCTTGACATGTATACAGCTAAAATTCACAGGAAAAACACTTACTGTAACTCCATGCTTCACTATTCTAGTTGTCACCCATATCATCAAAAACGGGCCATTGTAAAGGGTCAACTGGTTCGTGCAGCCCGGATTATTACAGTTGACAGTGACTTTAGTGATGAATGTGAATTTATGAAGTGTATGTTCTTAGCACGAGGTTACCCTGAACCATTAATCAATGAAATTATTGATGAAGTTTCTTTGAAACATCAGTCTTTGTTTTACATCCCACTTTTGAATAGAACTGTGTGTTTTGTACCTAGTAATACAGGTGATATATCTACTTTATCACCTAATTCATCAAACAGTACTATTATAGACCAAGAAGTGAATGTTACACCCACGGCGTTTATAACTACTTATAATGTGGACAGTGCTAGGTGTATTAAGATTTTGTTGAAAAATTGGGAACTTTTTAAAGGTGACCACCATGTTTTCAACAGTGTAGGTAATTTTCCTATAGTTATATACAGGAGAGGCAGGAATCTTAAAGATCACTGTGAGTCTAAGAGCAATATAGCTAAGACTCCAGGTATGTACAAATGCCAATCCTGTAACTATTGCTCGTACGTTCTGGAAACCAATAGGTTTAGTGTTAATGATTTACACTTCACATTAAGATGGAGAAATAACTGCAACTCTAGTTTAGTTGTCTACCTTGCGAAATGTCAGTTTTGTCCTGCATTTTATGTAGGCAAAACTGAGAGGGAACTTCGCATCCGAATGTACGAGCATTTGTATGGAATAAAGAAAGGGAAAATGGAAAATGCTTTGGCCAAGCACGTAGCCCAATTTTCTAACCATAGGTTTAAGTTTATTGTCATCGACCAAGTTCAGAAAGATGTTAGAGGTGGACCAGATGCATTAAAACTTGAAGAGTTAGAGTTAGCCTGGCAAATTAGGCTTAATGCCTACAACTTGCCAGGTTTAAATGAAGGATGTGTTATTAGTAGCATTTTAAAATTAAGAAGTTTAAAACGTTAACCTTTCATGTACATATAGGCAATTCCCACTTTGTAAACATAATAGTTCCACATTCATGTAGAGTTTAGTGTATTACAAAGTTAGTTTAGAGGGTGGTGTTATTTTAATAATTATTTTAATGGTTCAATGTCTCAATGTACTGTTACTTTAAAGAAATGTGTTTAAACACATTCTGATTGGTTACCCTTGTGTATTTAAATGTATTCATGCGTTTTTATTTTGTCTGATGAAGTTTATGTAGTGGCATAAACGAAAAGCGCTTTACACAATAACCTAAGTGTGTGCCTCTTCATTCTGCTCTCAGGTTTTCTAAGTTTGTCGTTTTTGTGCTTTTTGATTAAAATATTCAGATCTTAGGATTGTATGACAGCACTGTACTCGAACCTCATCAGAACACTAATAGAGTATAATACTCTCTTTTTGATGTACCTCATCAGACACATGCAGCAGCTAGAGAGACCACATTGGTTTTTCACCAAGAAAACACAGGGCCTAAAAACCATGCCATGATGTATGTGGATAGACTGAAAGCCATGTCACTGTAATCTGCATCGTAATAGAATGAGGTGACTTTTGCCTGACCTCCAGACCAGTCCCTGGCCCTATCTTTGTGGGAATAGTGCATATGCACAAATCAGATATAGCTGATGACATTAGCAGTGTCTGTTGAGGAGACTATGGTAATAACAGTGTCCCACATGCTGGTGTAAAAGGCTCTCTGTAATGTCAAGCAAAATTACAAACACAAACTCAGTTGACTGCAGTGAGAATAGAACCTCTACCCAAGTACACAGACAATAGACCTCTGAATTTAAGGTCAGCACCACAGCTCAAGTCTGATTTGTAGTGTCTCAAACAATACTTTATAGCTGTTGACATCAGCAGTGTCTTTTGAGGAAAGCATGGCAATAGTTTCCCACATGCTGATGTAAAAAGGTTTTCTGTAATGTCAAGCAAGAGTACAAACACACACACATCCAGTTGACTGTGGTGAGAATAGAACCCCTACCTAAGTACACAGACTGCAGCCCTCTGTATTTAAGGCAAGCATTACAGATCCTCAAGTCTGACTTTGAGTGTCTCAGACTACACTTTATAGCTGATGACATCAGCAGTGTCTTTTGAGGAGAATATGATAATAGAGTCCCATATGATGGTGTAAAAAGGCCCTGTGTAATGTTAAGCAAGAGCACAAACACACACACAGATAACTCCTACCTAAGTACACAGACTACAGAACTCAGTAGTCTATGCAAGCACCACAGCACAAGTCTGACTTTTACAGGGCTGCAGGTCAGCTTATAGTGGATGACATCAGAAAGGCATTTTGGAGAGAAGATGCTGGCAGCCTTACATAGGTTCATAGCTTCATAGGTTCAGAGGAGGTTACTAGCCTAATGGCCCTGGGGAATTTACAAGCCTAGCCATATAAAAACACAAGAAACCTTATTGAGCATACTTAGATGGTCATTGTTAGCAGACTGATTTTGTGATCAGCACCTACTGGCCGTATCCATGAGGGACATAGGTGCCAGCCTAGGGGAGAATTTACAATTGCCCATCCAGTTGTCAAGGCTTTGCTTGAATGAGGTCATTGAGGAGTACTGCTTCACATCAATGTGGGCCTATTACAGAGGAGTGGCAATCACTGGGAGATATATCTGTCTCCCCAGCATGTTCTGTTTATGTCACAGGCTAGGTCAAGATCCTTGGAGTAAGTTATTCTTGTCCCATTTGATTTGCAGATGTGCAGCATTTCCAGTAGGACAGAGTCTGTGGCTGATCTGTAGGCCAGGCACAGGTCACCTGTCAGCAGCCTACATGATACTGAGTACAATGACAGGTCTTTAAGTCTTCCATGTATGTCATGTTTTGAAGGCCCTGGATTGTGCAAGTCACAAACCTCTGTGTTTTCTCCAGTAGCTGTTGGTGTCTGATGAGTTACAGATAGAAGGGAGCTTTGTACTCAATTAGTGGTCTGATAAGTGTAGAGTACAGCAAAGCTATGACCTCCCTGGTTTTTGATGTGATGTCTTTATTTATTAGGCGCACAGTGTAGAAGGTGTGTCTCACAACTATGGACACATAGTGATTGAAGTGTAGATTGCTATCAAGATGTGCTCTCAAGTCTTGCAATACTGTGTTTGACCTTAGGGGTGCTATGTATATTATAATTATCAGGGGTACATCATTGCCAAAGGAAGTAATGAAGCATTTTTTGCTTTAACTTCAGTCTGTGAGTTTAACACCAATCATTTGTCTGTGTCAGCCCCTTCTGTAATATGTTAACATAGTTGGGGGACTGTATATGACTGTGTCCAGTTAACAGTCATCTGCAAACTTGGTAAGTCATTGGCCATCTACCTTTGCTTGGACTTCAGAGCAATAGTTTCCAAACAGTTAAGGGCTCAGCACAGATCATTGTGGAATTCCACTAGTAAATGGCAAGTGATGGAGGTGTACTCTCCAATATTCACAGTGTGTGTTCTGTCAGTGAGCTAGTTTGCTATCCATCTAGTGATGTATGGGTTAATTCCCAGATGGAAGATTTTCTCTATGATGCCTAAATGGGAGAAAGTATCAATGCCTTGGATAACTCAACATAGACAGTATGTCCTTTTATCCTTCATCCAGGTCTTTGGGGTCAGTATCAAAGAAGTCCACTTAGTTTAATAAGCAAGATCTACCCTTGAAAAAAAACAAAATGGGTTAGGTCAAGTGTGTTGAAGGTCACCTATACCCCTGTGGATAAGGTCCACGCTGATTCCTTCAATAGCCTTGCAGATAAGGCTTTTTAGGCTTATGGATCAATAGTTCTAGATCTGCATGTTACCAGATTGATATGCATTGCATATCACACATTTGATATTAATTTCTGTAGTGTAGGTGATATATATGTGGAAAAATTACTGTGACATCAAGGTTGCAGTGCTTGGGGTGAATCCGCAACACATGGCTGTATTGTAAAGATGTGACATATTGTTAGATAGGGCCTTCGGTTTGTTCTATTTGCACATGTAATTTCATGGCATAGAGAGGAGATGGACAGTAAACAGCAGTATAATATTTACCTTTCCATAGCATGGCGAGCCGTGGGTTTGTGTAATGGTTCAAAAAGTGTTTATGCAAGTGAGATACACATTTTCAATACTTTTCATGTTTGCCTGTGAGCCACATTGTGAAAAGTCTGAGAGTAAGTATTGAGTCTATGAAACACACCTGCTGCTCAACTGATTCTTTTGTAGCAGATGAAAATGCATTGACACATTTCTTTTTTTGAGCCAAGATGATACTGGGTTTGAATCCAAGTGTATCTAATATTCTTAAAGACTTTGAAATAAACAGTGATAATGCAATGACATGAATTCTTTATAATACATTTATTGCTGTGGGGTTAAACGACATTGCTCAGAGATAACCACAGCATTGTACTGGTGCACGCTATTGCTGCTCATTGGTGCACGATGTGAAACTCCACACACAGAGACCATAATGTGAAGAGATCCATTGCTTTTTCTGCTATGTGTGTGTTGTGTGTGAATCTATTTTTTGTCCAGATTAAAAGTGTTAAAATGGCATAGGTAAAAAAGTGGGGAAATAGGGAGCAAGCAGTTTGAAGAACAAATGGAAAGCAATAAAGGAATGTGCAGAAGGAGGTAAGAAAGAACCATAGCTATCAATTTCTTTAACAGTGTAAACTGAAAATATGTGCAGAATATTAATTGAATTTTCACTGTCAATGCCACAAGGAGAGATGACAATGCAATCATGTTGTACATCCAATTGGACAGAAGAAAGTGTGTCAAGAAGACGTGTATGAAATCGATATATATATATATATATATATGTATATATATATATATATATATATATATATATATATATATATATATATATATATATATATAGCACAATTTTTTGTGGGACAGATGCCCATTTTTTTAATTCATTAAGAGAAGACTAAAAGATTGCTGGGTAAGGGAAGTAGGCATGTCTGGGTTAGATAAGTTGGGTAAGTGAGGAAGCAAATACAAACATTCAAGACAAACAAGACAAGAGACAGGGATGGTGATGGACACAAAAGGTTGGGGACACCATGATTATGGTGAGGGAGGGGGCAATGCAGGCTTATAGACATCAAGCTTTGAGACAGTGCGAATCGAGTCCTCACCTACTAGACTGCAATCACTATCCCCTTACTCCACTGGCAGCTGGAGTGTTTGACACCTTCTCCTCCTGTTGTCCATGAGGGATAGCAGCTTCTCTATCTGGCATAGACATACAACAATGAAGTAGTGCACGACCCTTCACACCTTCCCTGGCAACTCCCTATAGGTAATGAACTCACCAACTATGTCACTGCTCCTGGAGAGTAGTGCAGGGGAAGCAGAGGCAGTGCTTCCAGGTTGCTTCCCAGACATACTGGGAATCGGTGCTGGAACCAGTGGAGTGGGGGCAGGCTGACCCACTGGGGCTAGCATACTTTGTTATATTGTGTAGCATTCATTGATGTGGTACACCTGAATGATATGGAGTTATTCTGACAACAAATAATAGAAAATAAAAAAGAGAGATAAGGGTCAGGGTGAGAAACAAAAAAATAAAATTAATATCATCATATGTGACATATAATGCATTAATACAATTATACAACTCTTTTCATGAAGTATTACATTTAAGTGTACATCCTAACAGATTCATACTATGCTACAGATTTCTAAAAGTAACCCTTGAAATGTGCATATATTGCACATGTGCATGTTCTAATTATACAGATTATAGTTTACAGCAGGACATTTGTGCCACTGGTATACAGTTTTTTTTTTTAATTTAATGTAAATATTATTGAAGAAATAACAGTATTGTATAGTTGTGAATCATGGTATTTGAAACCACAACCTCTGACTATAGTCTAATATTGGACTGTTACAATTGGTTTGTGCTATAGACTAATGCATTCATACTTACTTTTGCAGTTGGGATATGTATGCTCAATTTGATATGGCTTTACCAAAAAAGCTATCTTTAACATTTAATGCACAATAACACATCTCTTCTGCTGCATACATACTACATACTTCACTCAGTTTCTCCAGCAACATGAGCCCGCCAATTGAACTCATGTTTGTTGGGAGTTGGGGAAAGAACACAAAAGAAAAGAAGCTTAGCTATGTCAAGAATCTAAGTGGCAACTCACAGATATGCTCTGAGCTAGTGCAAAATAGCACAAAATATACTGAACCCACTGATATTGCCAACATCCTGGCAGATAGATTCAGTGCAAACTTCACCCCCCTCTCACCCCCAAAAGGACCCACAACAATACCGGAAAAGTGTAGAATCCTGGAAATCAGAGATGCACAGGTGAAAACAGCCCTTTCAAAAGCCAAAAGCACAGCGTCAATGGGGCCAGATGGTGTCCCAGGCTGTGTCTTGCATGAACTACAGAACAAACTAACCCCCCACCTAAACACACTGTTTAACCTCAGCCGCTCCACAGGCTACATGCCCATAGAATGGTGTACAACAATGGTTATTCCGCTCCACAAAGGAGCTGACCATGGTAACTATCGCCCCATAAGCCTGACTAGCCTGGTGTGCAAGGCTATGGAGCACATCATCATGGAACTCATTAACAAAGACATTGGGAACCTCCAAACACTTGACCTGACCCAGTTCAGCTTTGTTAAGGGAAGATCATGCCTACTAAAACTGGTTGACTTCTTCAAGACAGTCACCAAGGCCATAGATGAGGGGTAGGTAGTTCACACAGCCTACCTTGACTTCACCAAGGCTTTTGACACCATTCCCCACTCAGGAATTATAGAAAAACTCACCAGCCTGAACATAAACCCCTATGTCACAAGATGGGTTGCCAACTGGCTTACAGACATAACTCACACAGTAAGAATAGCAGGCTCCAGGTCCAACTCTAAACCAGTCATAAATGGTGTCCCACAAGGCTCAGTCCTGGGACCCCTACTGTTTGGCATATACTTCTCAGAAGTACAGGCAAACACAGGAAGACTATGGCTAACGAAGTTCGCCGATGACTGCAAACTGGGAGCCATAATTGACTCTCCAGCTGACACGGACATTCTCCAAAAGGGCCTACTGAGATGGACACCTGGTGTCAAAGTCATGGTCTCAAGCTAAATGCCAAAAAATGCATAGTCATCCTGTTTAGGAAAAACAAAACACCCATGAATTACCACATAGGTGGCAGCACTCAATACAGAAGAGGTAATAAGAGATCTGGGGACCCAGGTAGATAGTAATCTCTCCTTTGACAATCATATTGCAAAAGTAGTTAGGAAATCCTTCTATGTAGCCCATCTAATTACTAAAGGGTTTGTATCTAGAAATAAAGAGGTTATAGTGCCCCTCTACTCGTCACTCATCAGACCCATCATAGAGTACAATGCCCCGTTTGGGATGTACCCCACAAGACACTTCCATCAGCTGGAAAGACCACAAAAGTACCTCACCAAGAGGATTACTGGTCTCAAACATATGTCCTATGCAGCCCGACTGGAAAAACTCTAGCTGTACTCAGTGGCATATCGCTTACTCAGAGGTGTTCACTGCCTGACTTACAAAGCCATGTCCAACTCAGAATTGATGGACATGCTCCACCTAAAGAAATCTAAACCTCGCCACAACAATAAATAGAACATGCTGGAGGGATAGATTCCTGTCACAGAGACTCCCCATGCCTTGTAACAAAATTCCTAACATCATTTGGCAGAGCCCCTCACTAACACTCTTCAAGAGAAACCTTGATGAGTGGATGGGCAACAGAAAATACACCCCTGGGATCACTTCATTGGCTCTTCTTGACAGAGGCCCAGTTAATTAATCAATGGGGTTGTGAAAGCTGACACACTCTGGCTAGGCTTATAAATGCCCTTGGGCAGATAGCCTAGTACCTACCTATGAACCTATGAACCTATAAGAGCATTATGCATATGGTATTGCCTATATTTAGCTTTCTAAGTCTTACAAGTACTCTTTTATTGTCAAACTAACACAGCTGTGGGATATCTGCAGTCTCAAATTCCTCCAACTAGCAGTGGAGAGTATCCCTTTTTCTCATGTGTAGGTCCTTGAAATGATGCCTACATTGCTCTTCAGTGCATGGGAAACCAGTGGCACTGGATACAGCCTGGGCCAAACTATTCCATCCTCAGACTTGTATTGTGAGCCAGAATAGACACTCTGCAGAAGCCATCATCTGTGATGCTTTATCAGGAGTCCAATAAATATCCTGGACTCCCGGACACCCCACCTCTCTGCCCCAAACTTGGCACCTTCCTGTCTCCTGCCAGCCATGTCTTTCAGCTGAATAGAGCAATGGAAACTGATGCTTTCTCACCAAATCCAGTTATCACATATACCCGAACAATGATGACAACTGCATTTGAGTAAAGTTAAGCAGAGAGTAGCAGTGCAAAGCAGGGAGGATTTAAATTAGTGAAACTAGAAGGTTAATCTGACACTTGGCTTTAGCTTCAGAGGTGTGTACTGATGTAGCCTGGAAATATGTATTGGTACTGTACTAGAACCCAGGCCTATCTGTACTCTAGCCCTACATTTACACCTGCGGCCACAGGACTAGTTACATGACATCCCCTAATTTACTAATCATTCTTAATATATCTGATTTAACTGCTGCAAAACATTGATTAGCAGGTTTGCTCAGTGCCCAACAGAATTAATTAAATGTATCTGGTTTCAGTTATTGGGTTTCTGAGTCCTGCCTGTAAATGTTCAATGGCTGCAGCTCCTTGAGAACCTTGCTAACCACTGTGCAATGCCACTAAGTGCAGTTGCATGATAAAATACAGAAATTGCAAAAATATATTGCTTTTGGCCTTTGCCCTTTCACAGGTGCCCTGTTTTCAGGTGTTCTGCAGGTATTCTGTCTTCTTCCTGGGTGGGCCAATAGTCTAGTTTGTGCACTGCTGCACTTCACACAAATAGGATAAGTACAGCCAAACCTGATATTCATTTTTCTCCATTTCCCAAGATTTTGCTAAGCGGAGCAACACGCAAACACTGCCCCCCTCCAAAAAAAAAAAAAAAAAAGAAAGGGATACGTAGTTGAAATAAGGAAAAGCTGTTAGAGTTTGTGAATTGTGAATATAAGGTTGAAATTAATTCTGCTACAAATATATGAAAGATAAAGAATAAAAAAAAAATGTTTCCTTTAATGTAGGAATATAGCTTAGCAATTTAAAATGGCATTCATATTGTATGACATAGCTCTGGCTGAAATAAGTGAAATATTTCCTGAGCAGTTTGTTTCCTTTCAGACTTCTGACAATGGACATGTTTTTATAGTATGTGTTTTCCTCAAGATACATGTTTGTCACAGTATTAAGAAAAGTTTGACGTAATTCCTCATAGATAAATGGACATGGCTTTTTATAGAATCATCAGAAAAAGCCTAGAAAAGCAATTTTGGAAAGCAAGTATTATATGCTTTTCTCATGTTTGCAGAACAGTTTACAAATATCCATTAACAGACAGGAACAGCAGCAGAACAGCTTGTACAGATGTTTCCTTTCAGATTTCTGTTAATGGCATCCTCACATCAGCAAAAATGCTTACAAGTAAATCACAAAAGGACAATAGAAAAGTCTACCAAGAGGAAAAAACAAAATCTATGTGCGTGACTAGAACTGTATATAACTGTATTAATTCAGATATGTTAGAGGTATTTTGGTAGAAACACTTGTGTGGTTTGTTTATAAAAAGCTATTTATTGGTTACTGCTATTAAAGTCAGATGCTGCATCAGTGTATATTCTGCAAGTTTCTATGGTTAACAGACTGTGATAACTGGACTTTGATTTCAGCAGTAAACAGCCAGCAAGACTGTGTGTCTTAAGAAGACTTTGGATCCAGTACAGCAAAGAAGCAGTGCAAATTAAAATACATTTTTCAATGGTGACCCTAACGAACGTTCCTAGCCTGTATCAAAAAACAGGGGGAGTGGGTAATGCCTTGTATAAGGTAACTCCTGTAAAAGCATAGTAACTAACATTTATGTAAAGTACTTCAGTTTTCTACAGTTTTCTACAGTTTGTAGCAATACAGTTCATCAGACATCTGAATCCGGAAAGACTGCAGTGCAGGAAGGTGAGCAGTGCAATAAATTCTCCAAAAAAGGTACAATACAAAGTTGTAAGACTGAAACTGCCAGTTTTGCTGTACCAACTTCACAAGTAACTACAGAGACTTTTCAACCACCTAAGGTAAAGCAGCTTGGCCATCTGCCTCTCTGTTGACTGGTAAGAAAAGTTGTTTGTGTTACATACAGTATGAATGCCATAGAGGTAATAATACTAATAACAGAATGAAATGTATATACAGCATATTAGCAAATGTAAAACCTTATTAGGGCAAGTTAATAGTAAGGCATTATGCAAATGGATTACAATATCTGACTGGTATCCTAAACAAAATTATGTGTGGTATAAAAATGTTTATTGTGTGTGCAATATCATAAAAATACAGTGCATGCCACTATTCAAAGTTTAGACTGTAAAGACAAAAATTTTAATGGTAAAGAACCAAGAAAAGTTAATATGCTGACATTATATTCAGATGTTAGACAGTTATGTTATGTAACTAGATGTAAAAGGTTTATTTTAGAATCACATCAACAGTCAAATCAGTTACTGACAGAACCTCTAGTACATTTTGTTACAAACTAATGTAATAAACTTCTAAAAGACAGACACAATGAGTTCAGGAAGCTTAGACAACTTATACATACATATTTTCAAAAGTGCAGAGGAGTTTTAGACCATGTAACATTACAGGAAACTCTTCAACAGCAGTTACAGGATAAAGAAAATAAATTAGCTGAACTGACAGAGACTGACTTCCTGCATACACAGCTAATATGTGCAAAAGAGATATATTTTATAATATATTTGTGTTTTGAAAATGGTTAAGCATACATGGTAGGATGGTAAAATCTGGAGAAATCATTCTCAAATGTTTAAAACTTCCATTCAGTTAAAGCAAGACATTTATCAGTACTACAGTAAAGTAGAGCATATGACTGCCATTCTTAGCATAGTCAAAAGGTAAACAAAACTGTTCTAGTGTATAAAAATTAAATAAAAATAGTTACACAAAACAGTTCTAACGCATAAAATTAAATAAAAATAGTTAATAAGAGCAAAAATTTAAAGTCATGAGACTGACATGCATGAATTTTCTTTCCATCTAAAATATATATGTTGCAATGCATAAGAATAAAAGGCAGACAACAGCAAATATAAATAATGTAAATATAAACATATGTTAGTTAAGCTAATATCTATTTTGTTTTTTATCATTTTTTATAATTGTATAGTAACACCACACCAAACAGTTAAAGTTCTGAATTTTAAAAAGAAATAAAATCACAGATGGTATTAGTCAAACAGTTTTTCTAAAATTAATGGTAGGGCAGTTAAATAAAAAAATACTGAAATCTGTGTAAGCTAATTGTAAAATAATGCCTATTTATGTAGTATAAATGCATAGTTATGCAAATCACAAATGCTTATTATATTTCTAAATGTTTTACAACTACATTCTAATTTCAAACTGTAAGTGTATTAACAGATAATTTAAAGAACAATGTTAAAAAAGTTAACTATAGTTTATAGAGTATAAAATGTAAACTCAGACCTTCCCAGACTGGATAAATAGTTACAGGAAATGTTGTAAAAACAAGACTGATTGCCAGACAAGTGGCTTATATTTTTCTAAACTATTATTGTTATTAAAATATAATTGTTAAATGTTTACATGTAGCACTATTTGGTATTTGTAATAAAATGTCACAATTGTGCAAACATTTTCTTAATAATCAGTTTGCAAGTAAATGTTAAAAGTAAAAAACTCAGTTGCATCAAGTACAGCCAGCAAATGGGCCATAATATATATACAGTTAAAATCAATTATGCAAAAAGGTATAAATACCTACTAATGGTAATAAACAGCAAAAGCTTTATAAAAAAAATATCAAATCAGACAAAGGTCCATAGTTTATTAACCTAATAAACAAATAAACAATACTGCAATGCTGCAGGAGGAGAGGCACTTTCTCAGTTTTACACTGACTGTATAAGCAGTACTGCACAAGGGTCTGAAACAGAGCTACAGGAAGAAATAATATTTAATTCCTTCTTGACAATACTGTTTTAGGGAGGAAGGGAAAAAACAGGTATTAGTGAATAAGAAACACTGGTAAACAGATAAAATCTGAAAGACCAAGATATTTTATGCTAGTTATTATTGTATTGTTTAGTATTAAATTATATTTACAACCTGTTAAACTATAAAGCTATACACAAGATGATTTAAAATTGCTTTATTACAGTTATACAAGAGAGAGTAAAGATATGTAAAAAATTGAACAGGAATGCTCACTATTTTTAATATGTTTTTGGCAAGACAATGTTGGTATGCAAAAAACATAGCTGCCTCTGTTGGCAATTCCACTAGATACTTCTAAAGAGACATAAGAATGTTCCAACATTTTGCTTGATGCTAATGTTAGTAAATTTGTAAGATTAGACTAAATGTTCTTTACAGTCTTTGTATGTACAAATGCAGAAGAATTCAATACAAATGAAATTAATGTCTAGCAATGAATATGTGTGAAAAACAATGTTTAAAAAAATGGGTCCAGGGTACCTACTAGATTGAAATGCATGAAAAGCAAACTGTTTGTGTAAATACATTCTGTACAGGATACATTGTAATATGTTCAAAAGTAATTTGACAAGTTGTAATATTATCACTGGTTTCAAGTTGCAGTTTTATCATTGGTTTTTGGACCATCATTTGTATTTGTACTAGTACTGGTTACCCCAGCTAGAGAAAAATTTATATTAAAATATTGTATTCATACAGCTAATGGACTAATATGTAAACAGCATTTTTCAGAGTATATTTCACTGTCAATTAAAGTTTATGGGCAGTTCAGAATTATAACCACAATGTTATGGTTAAAATGACATTGGAACTGTATATTTTCAGCAGTGTATAAATGCTTGCAGTAGCACATAGTCTTTTATAGATATTAGTCTATTTCTAATTCAACAGTTGAAAAGAGTTAATGGAACAGTTCTAAGTCATAAATTAAATTCTGTGATTGCAAAAAAAATAAATAAATAATCAAGTTAAAAAATAAAATTAAAGCAGACACAACTCAGAACTAATAAAATATTTCCACAGGATGGTCTTCAAAAGAAAAAGTTGTTAGATACTTTCACTTTTGGTAGTAATACTTTTATATCATTGTATTAACTATGTAAAATTGCATTTTGACTTGTATCAAAAAAAGACTAAAGGTTTTGTTTCCTAATGTGTTTCCTATAAAAAAGAGGGAATTGTTAGTGTTTGTGAATTGTGAATATAAGGTTGAAATTAATTCTGCTACAAATATATGAAAGATAAAGAATAACATAAAAAGTTTGTTTTAATGTAGGAATATGGCTTAGCAATTTAAAAATGGCATTCATATTGTATGGCATAGCTCTGGCTGAAATAAGTGAAAAACAAAGAAGATCTATTAATGAACACAATATATTTCCTGAGCAGTTTGTTTCCTTTCAGACTTCTGACAATGGACATGTTTTTATAGTATGTGTTTTCCTCAAGATACATGTTTGTCACATTATTAAGAAAAGCTTGGCGTAATTCCTCATATAAATGGACATGGCTTTTTATAGAATCATCAGAAAAAAGCCTAGAAAAGCAATTTTGGAAAGCAAGTAATATATGCTTTTCTCGTGTTTGCGGAACAGTTTACAAATATCCATTAACAGACAGGAACAGCAGCAGAACAGCTTGTACAGATGTTTCCTTTCAGATTTCTGTTAATGGCATCATCACATCAGCAAAAGTTCTTACAAGTAAATCACAAAAGGATTATAGAAAAGTCTACCAAGAGGAAAAAAACAAAATCTATATGTGTGACAAGAACTGTATATAACTGTATTAATTCAGATATGTTAGAGATATTTTGGTAGAAACACACTTGTTTTGAGGTATTGTATGGAGAATGGAAAGTCATCATTCTATACTGTTTGTGAAGGAAAACTTTGTAAATATATGCTACAATCTGACATAAGTAGTACATGTGGTTTGTTTATAAAAAGCTATTTATTGGTTACTGCTCTTAAAGTCAGATGCTGCATCAGTGTATATTCTGCAAGTTTCTATGGTTAACAGACTGTGATAACTAGACTTTGATTTCAGCAGTAAATAGCCAGCAAGACTGTGTGTCTTAAGAAGACTTTGGATCCAGCACAGCAAAGAAGCAGCGCAAATTAAAATTAATTTTTCAAAAGCAATCTATGACATGCACACTAGAAAATGTCGGTACACATGAGATATTTCTACATAGGTCTGCCTTTGAACTGTCACTCAAATGAACACAGGAAGATTGCCTTATCTCTTTTTGCCACACAGCTTTGCAGCAAGGAACTGAAATCATTCTGCATACAACCAACTGCATCAATTACAGTAATGGGAAACCATACAACTGTTATTTGTGCATTTATTATTTTTTGGATGTAGTGCACTGAGTGATCACACAACCAGTTATGACTATTGCTTGCAAACATACAGCTTTCTCTTATCTTTCTGTGTTTGTTGGTCATTCTTCTCTTATCTGATCAGTAATGTGAGACATATAGTCTGTAAGCCACTCTATATCATTGGTCTTAAAATGTGTGAGGATATTAAATGGCAATAATATCTTATGCAGTTGCCAACAAATGAAGGGGAGATTGGATATTAATGAACAGAACCTTTGAACTGTGTGCTGCCTAATTACTTTTCCAACCTTTCATCTAACACTTTGTAAGTTTAACCTGACACACCCACTGGATGTAGGGCAGCCACAGTTCTTTTGTGTTTTCCTTCTCCCAACCAATAATCATTCACAAATGCAATCTATTAAAAACAAACACTGAGGGACTGCCTGCACTATGCTTACATATGTTCATGGAGCCAATTATTTGGGATTTTGGAATTCTAATGAGTTTGTACCTGATTTGCATATTTACTGTGCTAACAGCTCTGAAGCTAAACCACAAAAAGGCAACGGTGTAGCTTGGGAAATTGATGGTGAGGAGACTTTATGTGGATAACACAAAAAAGAGGCTATTACTTTGGGATACATCTGCACAGAGAATTATTAAACTTGAGATGGTATGCTTGCATTTTGTCAGTTACATACTGCATATGCTGGAATGTAATTAAGAAAAATCTGTAGTAAAGGCTTTTACATTTTCATTTGTATGCATTATTTAGAAGTGTGCTGATGCCATGGGCATATTTGTCAGGGCATTTCACAGGTATACAAGATTGGCAATACCTTAACATGGAATGTTCTGTGTTAAATCTGTAGACATGTTTCAGAAACAGTTCATTTGATAGCACTTTTAGAATTTTAAAGATGGTCTGTTAGCAAAAAGTGCCATTTCCCTGTTCTTTTGCAGGTGAAATAAAGCTACATTTCTGAATGGCATAAACAAGCATGTGTTGATATTGTTACTCTCCTTTTTTGCATCTAGCCTGTTGCTCATATTTCAATCTCTAGACTGTTTTATGTTTCTCCAGTGGGTAATACTGAAATGCTACCCTTTCTGTTTTATCTGAGAAAGGTTATTTTGTAGTTATGTGATACTTATGTGTATTATCCGTCTGTTGTCCTTTAGGATGCCTACACACAGGCATCTCAATCCTCAAAGACCACCTTTCATTGACACTAAAAATCAGATCATTGTTGACACTTTTGGGCAACGTGGTGCCTTCCTGCTTGAAAGGGGATGGGAAGATATGTCATGCACAATGCAGATTTGGCAGCAGATTGTCAATGATGTTAAGGCTGTGGGTGGCCACAACAGGACATTTGAGTAGGTGCTCCACAGGGACACTGACATGATCTCATCTGTATGGAGGAGAGTAGCTGCAGTGGACCATGATTGGATGGGTACTGGGGGGGTCCTGCTACAGAACTACCACTAACACCAAAATAGTTCCTGTCCAATGTCAGTGATCCAGACAGCTCCCAGAAACGTGCAGAACAGCATGACCTTGACATTGGTGCTACTGTTCAGGGATAGCAAGCATGTCCCAGGAAGAGCTTACAAGTAGGCTTTGTATCTCTATTGTTGAATACTGTTGTATAGTAAACAATTTAAATCAATATGGTATTTCTGTTTCACAAGATTTTTTTTGTGTGGGGTTAATTGCTACAGTTAACAACACATTCTGGTGGATTAGCTTAGGTTAGAGTTGCCATCCAAGTTCTTGTTGAAAGAATAGCAAATGAACATATAAAGGGGGAAAACGTATTACCCTATGTGTTACTGTTAATTGTAATGATGTTGTCCTTACCCTTTTCTTAATGTCTTCCAGGACCATCTGGCTTGTAGAGGATACCCTCATCTGCAGATGTTAAGTCAAATATTTTTATGTCAGTACTGCTAAGCAATACAAATAAATATTTTAGTGTGTGATGTTGATATCAGGACTGTTGTGTGTATTGCTGTACTGTCTAATAGTGGCAGCACTGTTACTTTGTTAGCATATATTGGAGTAGTCATTTAGGTAGTCATTTTTCCTGTGTTTGTTGCTTATTATCACAGGCAATCCTGACAGTGGAAATGAAGTACTTCTATGACCTGCTGTCAGACTATAAGCAGATAATAATGATGATGGTGGCCAAACAGAGGCACAGTTGGGGGGGGTGCAGAGGTTGAATCTGACACTGAGGTTGACATACAGCCATCCTCTGTAATTCCATCTGACACAGCCAGTAGGTCTATGTCTACCCATTCCAATGGCCCCACAGATACTGGCTAGGTGGAGGGTGAGACAACTGATCAGGGAACTGTGGCTACTGTGGCTTCACTGCCTGTTGACTATGGCTCAAGGCAAAGTGTGGACAAGGTGTCATGCAGGAAAGTTGTTTGGGGTACATGTGCTGTCTATCCTCCACCTGATATAGGTGTCTCATCCTGTGCCACACAATGTATATTTAGGGCCACCATGGAGGCACAGGCATGTTTCCATAGGTGTTCCAGAGAAATGCTTACAGTTGCAGATGTGGTGCAGGCTGACATGTGTGATTGCCTCCACCTTGATGGAAAGTCAATGGATCAGATGAATGACACATTAGAATGGGCAATGTCTGTGATGGAAAATCTGCTTGGAGGGGGATGACATCCTCATGGATGCAGATCAGCCACATCAACTGCTGTTAGCCAATGTGACCATACCCAATCATGCTCCCATAGTGGCAGTACTTCCACTGCTCTTTCAGTGTATAAGCTGTCAACAGCCAGATGTGGCAGGCCATGAGTTTGTGGTCCTGGGCATACTCATGAGAGGAGCTCATCCAGCAGACATCAGTCATGTTCAGGTAGCAGCACTGCATCTGACTGCGGACATGGATGTGCCAGTGCAACTCCTGGCAGAGCCAGTTCTCATGGTTGGGGATGACAGCGATGATCTGCCAGTTCTACCATGCACAGCTCACAACTGTTTGACATACCAACACGTAGAGTTAGCACAGAGCTTGGCTGTGTTGACACACTCACATACGAATTTCACCTGATGGACCCCTAAAGATATAGACACACACACACACACACACACACACACACACACACACACACACACACACACACACACACACACAAAACAGTTGCATGGTTTAGCCATGCAGCTTAAAACTCATTTTGTCTCACTGGCCATCTGTTGGTTTATCCAGATGTCTACCAGCTTCTTTTTTTACTCACACATGCTCACCGACCTTTTGCGTCAGCCGAGGCTGCCTTCCCTACCCCCCAACATCCTGTGCAAGTGCTGATAACAGTGTCATATCCTTGTTTTGCATTTTTTGGATTCAGCGATACATAAAACATAAGCTTTGTGTCTAATGCTCAGGATGCATAGCTGACTTAGTGCTTAGTATATCTGCATTTGTGATGTTGAACTGATAACTGTACCTTTGACTTATATTGGTCTTAGAAAATTAGACAGTTGATAGCATCTAAATTTTCCATCTTTATTGTAAATGGTCTTGTGAAGTCTAAAACTGCAATGTGTATCATTACTTTTTAACTTCTCTCTTCAATGATTTTCCAGTACAAATGTATGGTGCTAAACTGAGGGCATGCAGTGACCATTACTACTTTTGAGAGGTATGACTGTGGGAATCTTTGATACCTGAGGCCTGTTACTTAATAATGGACACATATAAGTCAAATAAGTCTCTACTGTCACATGGTACGGTCATTTCTGTACAAATCACCCACCTTTTACTTGCTTACACTACCAAGTAACAAAATGCAAGGATATGTCAGTTATTCATATTATTTACACAATACATGCCACGTTCAACACTTACCTTGTAAATCCAGAAGCTGCAACAGTTTTAGTTCAAGCTGACTCAGTCTGACGCAAGCAGTACACAGCCAATACATGGGAAGGTAAAGGCTGTGAGAGTTGCCTGGCATCAATGTTACTATATGTATGTGCATAACAGGAATGTTTTAGGCCCTTAAATGATGAGTGAGTGTATGCATTATCTCTTAGCCAATGCGAGGGCATATTGAGCATGCCTATGTCTGCCTAAACCCACAACAGCTGCTGGTTCCCACTCTGACTCCTCATCTGTATGTGGCTGTGGTGACCCTGGCATTAGTGGTGGAATGTTTGCTCCTTCCCCTTGATAATCCTGTTGAAGATGTTTTCTCAGGATGATGTTGTGTATCATGGCACATAGTATGAATATTTCAGTACATGTCCATGGATTGTGCTGCAGGGCTCCCCCAGATGTATATAGGCACAAGAACCACAACTTCAGCAGCCCAAACACTGCTCTATGATATTTCTGGTTTGAGTATGTGCCTCATTATGGCATTCTTCAGTGGGTGCGTGTGTATTTCTGATGGGAGTCACCAGACAGTTCCAGTGCATAACATGCATCCCCTAGTAAATGACCCTGTGAGATATCCCCGCAACGTACATCTGATACAGTTGGGAGATGTGCTAGATATGTGAGTTGTGGTAACTGCCAGGGTTACCAGCAAACACTTTCAAGATGATTCCCTTGGCATTACACATGACTTGTCATTTAATAGAGTAAAGTCCCTTTCTATTATTGTAGAGCCTTCCTGTTCCCTGAGTGGTGCCTTAATTTCTATATGTGTATAATCTATGGCACACAGTACTTCAGTGTAGGGTGCTACAGGGAAGAACTCCTGCATATTTCTGCCCGTGTCCTCAGGAGTATGGGGGAAATATATATAGCCACTGGAATGTGGGAGCACAGCATTCAAGAATTGATGGAGGTCCCAGGATGCTGATGCCTGTGACAAATGCAGCATGTCCCCTGTTGGTTCTGAAAGGTATCTGTAGCTAAGACTCTAAGTGATACATGTACCTTTGTCTCCACTGGGATGTATTCCCCTCGATTTGCCCTGGCTCTGAGTTGACAACAACAGAGGTTGCAGAGTTCTTGTAGTGTGTTGCTATCCACTCTGTAGAGCTCTACAATTTCCATATCATGTAGGATGTGATACATTACCTGGGGTCTGAAAATTCTTCTCCTTCTTTGCCTTGGTTTATTAGCAGCAACAGAAGCACAGACATCAACCTGTTGCACATACACATGAATTAAAGTAACAGCAGCCCCTAACATTGTTTCTGTAGAGATTCCTTTCCATGGCTGTATTGCTACAGGTTTTGAAATTCACAAGAAAAAACAGCACTGAGTCTAAATGGTTGCTTTATAACTTATCAAATAGCTCCTCCATCTTGGATTGGTTGATTAATACCTTGTTTGTGTGACTGTGTGCAGCTCTACACACTGTGCAGAGCCACTTACTGAATCCAAAACTGTGAGCTACAGTGTGCATGTCACACTGCGATGTGCACACAGTGTAAACAGATTGTGTGGGCTTTATGGAATCTGGCTGAATTTCTTTTTGAGATTTTTAAATCAAAACAATACCACAAACTAATTTGGCTAAACAGTGCTAGTGTTATGGAAAGCTATTTTCATTTTTATTTTTGCTTTATTTTAAGATAATGAGCAGGATTAGGGGCATGGTTAAGTTTAGAATTAGTATGCATTACTAAGGTGGGTAGGGAGGCTTTGTCCCCCAGCAACACCGTATTATTGCACACAATCTTTAACCCAGCACCTAACAAGAATCCTATACCTTACCTTAACTTTTAAATTTTCTGTAAAACTACCAGTACATAGGATGGGGTCAAACACACATGCTCTCACCAACACACTTTCTGTATCCCTTTACCTAACCCTTACTCTAACCCTGACACACAAACACCTAGGATACTAGATCTATCCTCTTATCTGGCTGTCACCGTAATGCTAACTTGCAAGCATGCAGATGTACACAGACATGCACATGCACGGGTGCACGCGTGTGTGTGCACATGCACACACACACACACACACACACACACACACACACACACACACACACACACACACACACTCACACAGTCATGCACACACACACAGTCATGCACACAGACAAACACACACATAATGCAGAACTCTACCTGTTTTGGCTAAACATAAGTACAATAAAAGGAACATTTGGTAAAACAGGCATTTGCAGATACAAACCAGCACTTCATTACATTAAACAAATGAACTTTTGACAACATAATAATATGTATATGTATAGGTCAGGCATGTGTACTCAAAGGTCTGTTTATTTGTTATTTATTTATTTATTTGTTTTTTTTGACTGGGACAATTGAGTGGGCAAGATCCCATTTTCAACAGAGACCCGAGTAGAAAAATTCAAGTTTACACACAGTTGCAATTTTATTGAAAGATTTTCGTGCCTGTAAAACTCCTCAAATATTTGTGTCATTGGGAATTTTGTATAATGAGTGCTGCAGTTGTCAAATGGAGTAATATGTGTTGTTGTAAATCAGTGAAGTGGTTTTGTTCTAATGTCAAAACATTAGGATTTACCAAGCCTTTTGGCATTAGGAGTTTAGGAGTGTGTGTGTGTGCATGTGTGTGTGTGTGTGTGTGTGTGTGTGTGTGTGTGTGTGTGTGTGTGTGTGTGTGTGTGTGTGAGTGGTTGTGGGTAGTGGTCAATTAAGGTTGAAGAAAGGGGTTACATTTAATGTGTAATTATGTAAGGGAGAGTGACACAGAATGGGCAAAGTAAGGGAATAGATTTAGTGCTGTGTGCATGCCTGCATGTCTCTCTAAATGCAGTGTGTCTCTGAGGAGTCTTGTGTACTGGCATTATTATGGAAAGGGTTTTTCTCAGGTAACAAGAAGAGATAGGGATAGGAGTAAAGGTAGGATTACAGATGGGATATTAAATATTACTTAGGTGGTACAGAAAACTACTATGATTATCCAACATGGTGCTGGTCTATCTTCTGTCTTTCTTTAAGATTGTGGGTATGTATGTGTGTGTGTCTCTCTCTCTAGCTATATAGACAGAGATATGTATTTACATACACACACACACACACACACACACACACACACACACACACACACACACACACACACACGCACACCTTGAAACATTCTATCAACTATATCCCCCAAGAAGCTATCATATAATGAATGGACTCCTTTTTTTATTTAACAACACAAGTCTTTTTCTTCTTTAACTGCAAGGTCTATTAATAACCTCATATAGTTGTAACTGAGGTCCAAATTAAGTTTCTGCCATTGACTCAACAGTTCTGGTTGTGTATGAGTACGTGCAGGCATGTTCAGCACTAGCAGTCTTCTGGGTACAATCTTATGGTCCTAACAGATTTCTAAATGGAACCTTTGATTTTGCACCCATTTTAGTTTATACATTCAGTTCTTTACTTTAGACAGACTGCTGCAAAGTGCTAAGGCATCAACATCATTTTCACATTCTGTTTGTTCCAAGGACATACTTTTAAGGGGGTTTACAGTCTTTTGCAAAAACTTTCTTAACTTCTCTTTAGAATGCAGGTCAGACATCTAATAGACATTTTATCTTTAATAATGTGGGGAAGGGGCAAGCTATAAGAACATTATGAATTAATGCTAGTGAGGAAAGTTTTAAGAAAGAACTGAGAGATCTAGAAGAAAGTTTTTTAGCAAGGGGGTGTGATAAAAAGGACGTATCTGATAAGCTAGTTGAAGTAATACAAAGAAGAGGGAATGAAGGAAGGTCGTATTTTTCCTCAGATCCACCTGTATGTGTGAATAAGGTAGATGAGTTTAGGTGCAGGGTAGCAGTAACATATTCTAAGGACTCTAAAGGTGTAGTTGACATTATTAAAAAACACTGCGGAGTCATGACCACAAGTACAGAGTTGAAAGCTATAATAGGTGAATGTCCCAGCATAGTTTATAAGAAAAATAAATCTTTAGGTCAGCTGCTATGTTACCCCAAATGTCTTATGGGGCATGATATCAGGAAACAATGACACAATTCTTATAAAAATAAAAATAATAATAGACCTTGTTACAACTGCAGTTTTTGCAGTTATATAGATCAAGCAGGTGAATTTTTTCACCCAGACCAGAACAAGTTCTATAAATTTTCAGTGGAGGCAACTTGTAACAGCAGTCATGTGGTATACCTAGCAGTGTGTAAAACCTGCAGTAAATTTTATGTAGGTAAAAAGGACAGAAGACTGACAGAAAGGGTAAGAAAACATCAGAATGATATAAGAAATACTATGGTTAGGAATGCATTAGCTAAACATGTAGCAGACACTTCCCCAGAGCATGTATTTAGGTTATAGATATGGTACAGGAAAGTCTCAGGGGAAGTGACATTAGAAATGAAACAGAGTGCTTAGAAAGCAAATGGATTATTAGATTGAGCAAATACAGGATCAGGACTTAATGATAAAGTACCATTGAAACCAATGGTGAAAGCACGTCCTCTTTTTAAATAAGAAGAGAGTTTCAACAAACTCCCTTTCAACCCCCCACCTTTTATACGCATTCACTTTTTTTATACGTTTACTATTAGTACTGTATATATTTAAAATGTTAATTATTTAAGAGTTTTACTAGGATGGCATGTGATTTTTTTTCACTTTTTTATTTAATGGGCATTGAGTTAAATAGATTTTTTGCATCTGATGAAACAGCTGTAATACTGCAAAAGGGCTTATGACTTTGCCTGCGCCTGTTTCCTGAATAAACTGTTGCTGGTTTTATGATAGACTGGTGTTGCTTCATCTTACTTCTGCTTGTTGGATTTATTTTTGGTTCAAGAAGCATTTATTCAGAACACACCGGTATTATTGGACTTTTGCAAGTTTAATAGTTTGTTTTGTATTAATATTACCTAAAACGAAGTAAATATGCTTACATAAGTAGCAAGTTGAGAATGGATAAGTACAAATAATAGATTGTAATGGATGCATGCATTTTAGGATATGCATGCAAATTACTGATTAGAGTTCCAAAGGTGGTTGGTTGAAAGATGAATTTAGTAGATAATGATTGGTCTCTTAACTAATAGGGTATGTCCATTGGTAGAGATACCGAAGACTGACTCTAGATAGGTTACGTACTGCTTTGACACACTTACATGATGATTTAAGGATTGAAAATATGCATTTTTTTATTGGTTAACACTTTGTATATAAAGCAAGTTATTTATTTTTTTATATAGATCTGAAGAAGGGTGTTACACCCAAAAGCGCTCATCCATTCTATATCATTTTATCTTGGAATAATAAACAGCTGCTCACTTTGTTGTCATGGTGGATATGTGGTATTGTTTGCTTGCAACTATATACATATATATATATATATATATATATATATAGTGGATATAAAAAAATGTACACACCTTCTGTTAAAATGCCAGTTTTTTGTGATATAAGAAAATTAGACCACAATAAATCATTTCAAAACTTTTTCCACCTTTAATGGGACCTATAACCTGTACATTTCAATTGAGAAACAAACAAATCTGTTAGGGGAAAAAATATAAAAAATAAAAAAACATACAATAAACTGGTTGCATAAGTGTACACACCCTTAAACTAATACTTTGTTGAAGCACCTTTTGATTTAATTACAGCATTTAGTCTTCTTGGGTACACACCTGCCATCAATTAAAGAGACTTTCATTAACCCCAAATAAAGTTCAGCTGTCCTACTAGGATTTTCCTGATATTTACTCAGTTGCCTTCTTCAGCAAAAGCTATGGTTCACAGAGAACTTACAAAGCATCAAAGGGATCTCATTGTTGAAAGGTATCAGTCAGGAGAAGGGTACAAAAAAATTTCCACAGCATTGGATATACTATGGAACACAGTGAAGACAGTCATCTAAAAGTGGAGAAAATATGGGAGAAAAGTGACGTTGCAAAGAACTGGACGTCGCTTCACAAAATTGATTAAAAGACAAGGCAAAAACTGGTCATGAGGCTGCCAAGAGACACAGGAGCACTGAATGTGCTGCAGGAATTTCTTGCAAGTACTGGTTTTGTACTACATGTGACAACAATCTCCCGTATTCTCCATATGTCTGGGCTATGGGGTAGGGCTGCAAGATGGAAGCCTTTTCTTACACAGAAAAAACATCTAGGCCCAGCTGAAATTTGCAAAACAATATATCAAGTCTCCCAAAAGCATGTGGGAAAATGTGTTATGGTCTGATGAGACCAAGGTTGAACTTTCTGGCCACAATTCCAAAAGGTACGTTTTTGGCGCAAAACAACACTTCGCATTACCAAAACAACACCATCCCCATGGTAAAGCATGGTGGTGGTGGCAGTATCATGCTTTGGGGTTGCTTTTCTTCAACTGGAACTGGGGCTTTAGTCAAGGTGGAGGGAATTATGAACAGTTCCAAATACCAGTCACTTTTGGCCCAAAACCTTCAGGCGTCTGCTAGAAAGCTGTAGATGAAGTGGAATTTCACCTTTCAGTATGACATTGACCCCAAGTATACATCCAAATCAACAAAAGAATGGCTTCAGCAGAAGAAAATTAAAGTTTTGGAATGGCCCAACCAGAGCCCAGACCTAAATCAGATATAACATTTGCGGGGTGACCTGAAGAGTGCTGTGCACAAGAGATGCCCTCGCAATTTGACAGATTTGGAACACTTTTGCAAGGAAGACTGGGCAAAATTTGTCAAGTCAAGATGTGCCATGCTGATAAACTCCTACCCAAGAAGACTAAATGGTGTAATTAAATCAAAAGATGCTTCAACAAAGTATTAGTTTAAGGGTGTGCACACTTATGAAACCAGGTTTTTGTACTTTTTTTATGTTTTATATTTTTTCCCCTAACAGATTTGTTTGTTTTTCAATTGAATTGTACAGGTTTTAGGTCACATTAAAGGTGGAAAAAGGTTTGAAATGATTTATTGTGGTCTCATTTTTTGATATCACAAAAACCTGGCATTTTAAAAGGGGTGTGTACACTTTTTATATCCAGTGTATGTATATATATCACCATCATCAAAAATTCCAACATTCCAACAAAACAAATCATAAAGTAATAACTTTGACTGTCACAATGAACAGAAATGAGCAAAAACACCATAGCAATAGCAGACCAGTTTCTCCCACAGGCATCATACCATGTATATACACACACACACACACATATATATAGACAGAGACTGTATATATATATATATATATATAAAACACACACACACACATATATATATATATATATATATATATATATATATATATATATATATATATGTAGGTTCACAGGTTCCTACTAGGCTATCTGCCCTAGGGCATTTATAAGCCTAGCCAGAATGTGTTTGGCTTTCGCCACCCATTTTAAATTTATTTTGCTATGCCCTTTTTCGAGGTTAGTATACTGTGCCTCTGTCTAACAGTGACACAGAAGTGATACCCGGGGTAAACCTACGATCTCCCATCCACTCTTCAAGATTCCTCTTGAAGAGAGTCAATGAGGGACTCTGCCTAACCTGGACTGGGATTTTATTCCAGAGTGAAGGGAGCCTCTGGGTTATGAATCTGTCCCTCCAGCATGTCCTATTTATTTCAGTGCTGAGGTTCAAGTCTCTCGAGCACGTAGCTCGATGGGATATGGATTTTCTGAGGTGCAGCATGTCCATTAATTCCGGGTTGGACATGGCTTTATACGTCAGGCACAGATCGCCTCTGAACAAGCGGTATGCCACTGAGTAGAGATGGAGTTTCTTTAACTGGGCAGCATATGACATCTGTTTGAGCCCTTTGATCCTCTTGGTGAGGTACTTTTGGGGTCTTTCCAGTTGCTGCAGGTGTCTGGTAAGGTACATCCCAAAAGGGACATTGTACTCAATTATGGGCCTGATGAGGGATGAGTAAAGAGGCACGATGACCTCCCCTGATCTAGATGTGAATCCCTTCATGATTAGGTGGGCTATATAAAATGTTGTTCTAACCACTTTGGCCACGTGGTTGTCAAATGAGAGATTGCTATCAACTTGGGTCCCCAGGTCCCTAATTACTTCTTCTGTAGTTAATGGATTACCACCTATGTGGTAATTTGTGGGCCCTTTGTTTTTGCCAAAGGGGATGACTATACACTTTTTGGCATTTAGCCTGAGGCCATGGCTCTGGCACCAGTTGTCTGTTTCTATGAGGCCCTTTTGGAGGATGCTTGTGTTGGCTGGAGAGTCGATTATGGCGCTCAGTTTGCAGTCATCTGCAAACTTGGTCAGCCACAGTCCTTCCGTGTTGGCCTGTACCTCTGAGAAATATATACCGAACAAGAGAGGTCCCGGGACTGAGCCTTGTGGGACACCACTTGTAACTGGTTTGGAGTCTGACATGGCTCCAGCAATTCTAACCATGTGGGTTCTGTCCTTGAGCCAGTTTGCAATCCATCTAATGACATAGGGGTTTATATTTAAGCTGGTGAGCTTATCTATAATGCCCGAGTGGGGTATTGTATCGAAGGCTTTTGCGAGGTCCAAGTAGGCTGTGTGCACCACCTTCCACTCATCAATGGCCTTGGTGACTGTTTCAAAGAAATCAACCAGGTTTAAGAGGCAGGATCTGCCCTTAACAAAGCCGAACTGGGTAGGATCCAGTGTCTGTAGGTCCCCAATATCTTTATTTATGAGGTCCATGATGATCCTTTCCATAGCTTTGCAGACCAAGCTAGTCAGGCTTATGGGGCGATAGTTTCCAGGATCCATTGAGGCACCACCTTTATGGAGAGGGACCACTGTTGCTGTATGCCACTCTTTGGGCACATATCCTGTAGTAAGGCTGAGATTGAACACTAGTTTTATGTTTGGGTTTAGCTCTTCTTGGAGTTCATGTAGGACGCAGCCCGGGACACCATCTGGTCCCATTGATGCTGTGTTTTTTGCTTTGGAGAGGGCGGCTCTTACCTGAGCATCTGAGATGTCAGGGGGGCAGCATTCTGCTGGGATAGATATTTGCCCTTTTGGTGGGGAGAGGAGTTTGCGCTGAACCTGTCAGCTATGATGTTGGCAATGTCTGTGGGTTCAGTGTATTTTTTGTAATTTTGGACTAATTCTGAGCATATCTGGGAATTACCACCCAGGTTCCTAACATAACTAAAGAAAGCCTTGTGATTATCCTTAGTGTCCTGTGCAATTTTTCTCTCGAAGCTGGCCTTAGACAATTTTATGAGTGCCCGTAGTTTTTTTGCTAATACTGATCAGTGATGCCTTCCCTTTTTGGGATTTTGCTCTATCATTTAGTAGCTTCCTCCTTCTATTGTATAGTTTGTTTATGGCTGGGGTCTGCCAGACAGGATGTCTGCCTTTGGAGGATTGGGTCTTGGTTTTATTTGGGATCGCATGATCCATGCATTCCTGAAGGTGTTCATACAATGCGTTTATAAAGGATTCTGCGGTCTGGGCCGTATTTTCCACAGGCCCAGGGGGCTTTGAAGGATTCCACCTTGGTTTTGAGGAGTGTGTAATTTGCTTTAGAGAATTTTTCACTGTGGTTTTCTGGGCAGGGGGTGGGGTCGGGATGTAAATATCCAGTGAAATTAGTTTATGGTCTGATCTTACCAGTGAGGGATACACTTCTGGTCTGGAGCATAGAGTCCCCATGTTGGTGATGATCAGGTCCAGTATGTTTTCCCCTCTTGTGGGAGTGGTAACAAGTGGTTCCATAGCATTTGAGTTTATAAATTCTAGGAACCTTTGGGCTAGGGTGTTGGGGCTAGAGTAATGCTCCCAGTCTATGTTTGGGTAGTTGAAGTCGCCCAATATAATGGTATTTGGAGAGACCTTCATATTTTCCAGTGTTCTCAGAAAGGCTGAGTGGGGTTCCTGGGTTTGGGAGGGTGGTCTGAAGTGGGCTATAAACTGGAAGGCAGTTTTACCCACTGTTAGTTGCACATGGATAGTCTCTGATGCTTCGTGCTTTGCCACCAACCTGGAGGTGTGGGTATCTTTGATGAATATTGATACTCCCCCTCCTTCTGTGGTTCGGTCCAAGTTTTGGGGCCAAAAAGCATGGTATGAGGTATAACCTGGTAGTGCTGGGGTGCTCTCGGGAGCCCTGAACCAGGTTTCTGTTACTGCACAGATATCGATGTTCTCCATGCTACGGAGAGTTTCGAGTGCATGCAT